>NW_016810434.1:220296-228909 GCF_001698545.2 Rhinopithecus bieti
AGTCCCAGCTACTCGGGAGGCTGAGGCAGGAGAATGGCGTAAACCCGGGAGGCGGAGCTTGCAGTGAGCTGAGATCCGGCCACTGCACTCCAGACCGGGCGACCGAGCAAGACTCCGTCTCAAAAAAAAAAAAACAGAAAGAATAAAGTGAAAAAAGCAGGCAAAAATCCCTGCCCCCAGAGAGATCGCATTCGGTGGATGTGTCCGTGTGCCTTCCTCTTCCTAAGGCGTACACAAATATCAACACCCCTGAACTCACCACTGACGGTCACTTCTCAGTGTGACAATGTTGACCAGCCTCCACCTGCTGTGTTAAGCCAGCCTGCCCTAGAGTGACCCTCCCAACTGGGTGCAGAAGGCAGGCCCACCGTCAGCCCAGTGGCCAGCACACCGGTCAGATACCTGCTGTTGCCAGGCAGCTGTCTGCCAGCCCGTAGCCACTAGAGAGCCTTGGGGCCTTTCCTGAGTCCTTTTAAAGAAGTGCTATCCTTAGACATGGACTCTCAGGCCTGCTAAGAGCGGGGAGGGTGCTGCACCGCCCCAAGGCCTTCCCTCCATCCTTTCCTCTGGGGATCACCGTGATAGCAACAACGCCCCAGCCTGAGGCCTTGGGTGCTGCTTCCCTCTGGAAAACTGGCCAAAGAGTAGACGGCAGATAGTTTCTCCACATTCCCACCCCCACAACACAGGCCAGCAGCACAGCAGCTGTAGACAAGATTTCATGAAGAACTGAAGGACAAGAAAGGAGGGGATTAAGGTTCGCTAGGCTCTAGGGCCTGGCTCACACAAGAATGACCTCCTCCCACCAACTTAGTGGCCTTTACAAAGGCCCCACCTGGCCCAGCCCAGCCTCCTGGGCACTGGCTGAGTTCCACATCAAGACTTCCAGACCCTGCCAAGTCCAGGCTCAAGAGAGAAAGCCAGACCCTGTCTCCTTCCACCTCCCTGAAAGAGGCCTGTCCTCAGGTGCCTGGCTCACACATGGGGGACCCAACTGAGAGTCACTCCCTTCTGGAAGCCCCAGGCCCTGTAAACAGTTTCCTGGCCTCAGCCTGGAGACAGCAGCTCAGTGCAACACAACCATGCCACAGCTGATCAAGGGAAACCCACACAGCAGTTGAGGGGGCTGGGGCTTTGGGGGTTCAGTGAGGGGACTGCTTCCCTTCAGTGGAGATGCTGCCACAGGTGAGGGGCAGAAGATGAATCCAAAGGTTCTAATGTCAGCCCATAGGTGGAACTGAAGCCTGGCCTGCAGTGTTTCACCTGGGCCCCCACCTGAGTGGCTGAAGAGTTCTGTTTCCTCAAGGCCCACAGAGTTCCTCAGAGGGAAGCTTTAGCAGCTATTTCCTTAGGAAGGCAAGTATGTGTGCAACGTTTCCTAATAAAATGCAAAGGCTGTTGGAGGCACTCCAGCCCCCTCATTTAGCTCTGAGGTGTAATTAATACATGAATTAAGCTCCTGCAGACTCACAAATGTCCAAGGAAAAAAAACGAAAAATATAATTAGTTTGCCCATCTGACTCCATCTGTCAGCTCTGAGCTCAATGCTCGACGTAGCAAATCCTGAGGGCTTTGGCCCCGCATTGGCTGGGCCCCGCGCTGCTCCTGCCTGCTCCAGGGAAGTGGGCCCACCACAGCTGCCCAGAGCCCAGGCTCTGGACTCAGCCTCCAAGGCGGCAAGGACTCTGGAGGACACGTACTGCAGGCCAGGAACTGGAGCACTCGGCAGAGCAGCCAGGACCTCCTTTGTGGCCCTGGGAGCTGGCTAGGGGTGGCGAGGGTACCCCGAGGAATTTGCATGTGCCTCTTGCAGCCATTTTCCTATCGGTGCAGACCTGGAAGTGGGCAGCAGAGCCCTGAATGGGCTAAGACTCGCCCTCTGCCTCCAGCCTGTCACCTCTGTTGCTTACTATGTATAAAAAGAGAAAGGCTGCAAAGGGGAAAGGGAACTCGAGAGGAAGGCACCGAGAAGAGAGGAGACAAAAGGGTGTTACGGGAGCACTGGAGGCCACTCACACAGGAGGAGCAGAATTAACAACAACCCCACCCCAGCTCCCCCCGACACACACTGACACATGCTTGTATTACACCCAGGGATCTCACACACTTCCGGCCACTCAGTATTTAGCACTCTAGGAAAAGGACAAACAAATGGCTTGTCTTTCATCCCCCGAAATTACTTATGTCGTAAAACTAATCCATATTCGTTTCAGAAACTTTTAAATAAGACATAAGGGTATGGCATTAAATGTACCCCCAAATACTTCTTCCCCTTACAATCCTCAGTGGGGATCATCATTAAAAACTTTTGTCCCAGGAACGGTGGCTCAGGCCTGTAATCCTGGCACTTAGGGAGGCTAAGGTGGGGGGATCACTTAAGGCCAGGAGGTCAAGACCAGCCTGGGCAACACTGCGAGGCCCTGTCTCTAATAGAAAACAGAACTGGAAAATTTAAAAAGAGGAATGAAAAACATTGTTTAAATAATAATTTGGCATGTATTATTTAAAGTACATTAATAGTTGGTACAATAGTTTTTGAAAGGGAGATTGTACTCTACATGTTGTTTGGCAACTTAGGTGCTCACTTAGGCACCAGGCCACACACATCTTGGGCATTCCATATCTAGGTTTTGAAAGTAAAATTGTAATAAGAAAATAAACAAAGGTCAAAATGGGTTGGAAAAAAAAATATTTACACAGTGAGTTTTCTACTTTATCATACAAAGAAGATGACTTCTCTAATTATTATTATTATTATTATTTTTTTTTTTTTTAAGACAGAGTTTCACTGTCACCCAGGCTGGAGTGCAGTGGCACAATCTCAGCTCACTGCAACCTCCACCTCCTGGGTTCAAGCGATTCTCCTGCCTCAGCCTTCCAACTAGCTGGGATTACAGGCTCCCGCCACCACGTCAGCCTAATTTTCGTATTTTTAGCAGAGACAGGGTTCCTCCATGTTGGCCAGGCTGGTCGCGAACTCCTGACTTCTGGTGATCCGCCTGCCTCGGCCTCCCAGAGTGCTGGGATTGCAGGCGTGAGCTACCACGCACCCGGCTCCTAATTATTCTTTATGTAGGACAGTATCAAAGACATTTTTCTTCCTAACTCTATACTTCTTGACAAGAAAAAAAACAAAAGAAAGGAAGAACCCATGATATATAATGGTACATTTGAAAATGAAGCATTGTATGTGCACTCACATGAGTACATACATATGTATTATATCCCTATGCATATATAAGCATAGACTATTTCTAGAAGAGCTCACAAGAAACTGGTAACATTTGTTGCCTCTGGGAAACAGACTGGCAACTGGTAGAAGGTGACTGACTTCATTATAAACATATTTCATACTGTTTTAATTTTCTGTCACATGCATTATTACTTTTTTCCTTTAGAAAGGATTTTGGTTTTGTCTATTTTGTCTGAAGAGGCAAATTTTAACAATAAAAACAAAATGACTGACATTCAGCCATAGTCCCACCTCTCTGAATTACGCAGATCTACTGATTTACATGTAGATTAAATGCAAATGAGGGTGGCACTACAGCTGATTATTTAGCAGCTCAGCAATATGACCAATGCCCAGTTCCCTTCTACCCTTCTGCTCTGCCCCCTCGGCTTGTGGACTTTGTCCTTGGGCTTCCTAACCTCATTGCTATGAGTCAGGCACACGATCAAAACAAGACAGTGCCCAGAGGTAGGAAAGAAGCCACCTCTTCCCTCCTATTTTAGGAGAAAATCTCTCCCCAAAGCCCTCCTGCAGACTTAGCCCACATATCCCACTGGCCAGATTTACGTCACACGTCCATGCCTGAGCCCATCGCTGGCAAGGGAAAGGGATCCCTTTGGACATCCCAGGGCAAGCAGCCATCCCCAATGCTATCAGACCAACTACCCCTCTTGAAAACAATGACTGCATTCTTGTAACCACCCTCCCTCAATCCAGAAACAAAATTCACAGATCACAGAATGTACCTACAAATACACATTTCAAAAAAGAATCAAATTGATGCCCTAGCTGTAATGTAAAGGAGAAAGTAAAAGTAATTCAAGACAAAACGGTAGGTCTTATAATAAGCAAAGGCTCAGGCAGCAGACTCTACAGAACATAATGAAGTGGTGAGATGCTTGCAGCTGCACACGAAAATGCCAAGGTTGCCCCACCATACACATAGATGCGGGAGATGACTCACCCAGCACGAGGCCATTGCCACTGGTGGCATGATTTTCCAAAATGGCGAACAACTCTTGGTAAAGCTTCAAAGAAAACACAGAGCAACCTTCCCTTGATTTATACAGTAGGATAATTCCTAGGAAATTCAGGGCATATTTAAAACATGCAAAAGATACTTGGAGCTTATCTTGGAATGGAATGAAGTTTTAGGCTTAAAAAGGATTTTCATCCACATAAAAGTCTCATGAGACATCAGAAAGTCTCGTGGGATATGGAACCGTTTCCTCTTAGGAAGGACTGTCTCACACATTGTAAGGTATTTAGCCATCCTAGACCCCGTTTATTGAAAGATGATAGCAAGGGCCCTCCCCACAAAATGTCAAAGCCCCCACCAATTTCCAGAACACACTTAGGGAATGGTGCTGTTCCTTTTGAGAACTCCCGGCTTAGACCAACCTGTCTCTCCCAGCCCAGGTGACCTCAGAGCTGGGTGGTTACCTGAACAACATTCAGGTTCTTGTAGGAAGCATAGAAGGCAATTAGAGGTTGGATAGGTAGTCAAGTCTGTTCATCACAGGAGCATTTGCACATATTTGTCTGTAACTTTTCCTGTATATAGATACTTTCAAATACAAATAAAATATGTATTTAAAATATGGTCAGGCATGGTGACTCACACCTGTAATCCCAGCACTTTCAGGGGCTGAGGTAGGAGGATCAACTTGAGCACAGGAGTTCGATACCAGTTGGGCAACATAGTGAGATCCCATCTCTATAAAAAATTAGCCAGGTGTGGTGGCATGTGCCTGTGGTCCCAGCTGCTCGAGAGGCTGAGGTGGGAGGATCACTTGAGCCCTGAAGGTTGAGGCTGCGGGGAGCACTCCAGCCTGGGCAACAGAGAGAGACTGTGTTTCAAAAAAAAAAGAAGACAAACAACTGATACACTGAATGGGCAGAACTTCATGGCACATACATGTCTTTCTTTTCCTTTTTCCCCATCACTGTTTTTCAGTGCTGGTTAGTCAGCTCTGCTCTTCCAGCCCCTGGATGACAGCTGGGGCTGTCCCATAGCTTTTCAGTCACTTTGAGCTATGTCATAACTGTGGTCGCATTTTCAAGCATGAGAAGTACAGACTTGTCTCAATCAAAACTCAGTCTCACAAGAGCCACTTTCCTCCCCAGCTCAGTGCCCACCCAGTGGGCAGGAGGAGGGGCAGGTCTGTTCTTTTTCTCCCTTGCTGCCACCCTCTGTCCAAGTCTGGGTGGGGAAGAGTTGATGAGAGGATGGGGCAAAGTCTTAGAGGGCTGGACGTGGGTGATCCATCACACATATCCATTCTATCTTGGTCTCCAGGGTGGGTTTTGAGGAGCCCCCTCCCCACGACGATCGCTGCACTCCACAAGGAGTTCCTCGATGGGATGATGCACTCTCTGGCTGGTCTTCTGTGGCATGCCCTCTCTGGTCCCCAGTGGTTCACCCCTGCCAACCGGCCTTTCCCTGGAGGACCTCCCCTACCCAGCAGGTGGGTCTCTCGAGTGGGCTTCTTTCAAGATACCTGAAAGCCCAACTCCTGGGAGGTTCACTTACTCCTAGGAAACTTGTGCATCTTTGCCTTGCCTAAGAGTGGAGAAGCAGCTTCCCCACAACTGACCCTCTAACAGAAAAAAAACAAGGTGTTTTGCCTATTCTCACACACTGCCCAACACAGAACTCCCAACACCAGATGTGTAGGAGCATTTCCCACATCCCAAGCAATTCTGCCTTGGACACCAGCTGGGTGTCCTCTAACTCAATTCAGTTTTGATCCTGTCTACCTGGAGATAGCATCAGATCCCACAGGTCAACGGCTCAGTCCTGCGAGACTGCTCCTCTTGAGATGCCAATCTCAAGTGCAGGTTGTGACCTGTGCTTTGACCCATTGACTATATATTGGGACTCCCTCAGCTCCCTCGTTGGGTGAGATTAATCTGCTACAGCAGCTCATAAAACTCAGAGAAATGCTTTATTTATGTTTATTGGTTTATTAATAAAACTGTAATAAAGAATACAGATAAACACCAGATGAGGAGATACATAGGGTAAGGTCTAGAGGGCCAGCAGCTTCTGTCTCTGTGGCGTTGGGGTTTACCACCCTCACAGCAAGCAGATGTGTTCTCCAACCTGGAAGTTCTCTAAACCTCATACTTAGCTCAGGGATTTTGTTTGTTTGTTTGTTTTGTTTGTTTGTTGTTTGTTTGTTTGTTTTGAGACAGGGTCTCACTCTGTCACCCAGGCTGGAGTGCAGTGGTGCCATCACAGCTCACTGTGACCTCCACCTCCCGGGTACAAGTGATTCTCGTGCCTCAGCCTCCCGAGTAGCTGGGATTACAAGCGCTTGCCACCAGGCCCAGCTGATTTTTGTGTTTTTAGTAGAGACAGAGTTTCACCATGTTGGCCAGGCTGGTCTCAAACTCCTGATATTAAGTGATCCACCTGCCTCGGCCTCCCAACGAGCTGGGATTACAGATGTGTAGTTCAGGGTTTTTATGGAAGCTTCATCACGTAGGCACGATTGATTTTTAAGTCCATTTCCAGCCCCTTTCTCCTCTCCAGAGAATGGGGCATGGGGCTGAACGCTCCAAGCTTCCAGTCATGGCTTGGTCTTTCTGTTGACAAGTCCCCATCAGAAGCCCACCATGAGTTGCCTCATTAGAACAAAAGATCTTCCTTTAACCCAGAAAATTCCAAGGGCTTTAGGAGCTCTGCGTCAGGTGCTAGGGTCAAAAACCAGATATTAGAACAAAAGATTCTCCTAGCACCTCTGTCTACAAGGATATTAGGAGTGCTGTCTCGAGAATAAGGACAGAGACCAAACACTGGAACAAAAGATTCTCCTGACACTTCTATCACTCAGAAAATCACAGTTGACGCTTGAACAATGTAGGGGTTAGCAGTGCTGACAACTGCCCAACTCCTGCCTCACACACGGTTGAAAATTTGTGCATAACTTTTGACTCCCCCAAAGACTTAACTACTAGCCTACTGTTGACCGGAATCCTTATGGGTAACATAAATAGTCAACAGATATATTGTATGTATTTTATATACTGTATTCTTACAATAAAGTAAGCTAGAGAAAGGAAAACATTATTAAGCAAATCATAAGGAAGAGAAAATACATTTACAGTGGTCTACAGTATTTATCGATACCATAAGTTTGCACCATGTGTTTACAAGATGAATCATCTGTCTGAAACGTCAGGCAACCTCAGCTGCAGACCTTAGTCTATGGTACATGTCAAGCAATTCAACTTCTTCCTGTGAGGTCATGACCTTACTTCTTAGGAGCTCTTCCAGCATCACTAGTGGCACTTCGTATGAGTCCCATGATGCTATTCAAGGTTTACGGTATTGCACTAAACACCGTGAAATTAAATGAAAACTGAGAGAGACCATTGTTTTTACTGCAATACGCAATTTACTGGAGATTGCAATTGTAAATTGTAAATTGCAACATACAATCTACTGCTCACATGGAGATGGTCAGCATCTCATGATGTTTTGAGCAGAGACTCGCAACACTTGAGCTCACCGCAATATCAACAGGAGATAGCTACAAAAATATTACAGTAGTACAGTACTTACTACAGTGAATTTTATGCAGTTATGATTGAATGCTTCGTGTTTACATTTGTTTACATTTCCCTCAACTACAAATGGTGCCATGTATGATCTGTGTTTGTGTGCATAAGTTTTGATAAGTTTTAACTTTTTATAATAGATTTGTGTAATTTTATAGTAGTAAATTATAAAATAGACTAGTACTCACATATATTTTATGCATTCATGACATACCTAACTTTTTGTTGTTTTTTGTTTTTTTTTAATATATATCTCGGCTACACAAGGGCAACGGTATGATCATAGCACATTGTAACCTGTAACTGTAAGTTTTTTCTAACTGTCACAAATCTCAAAAAAAAAAATCTAATATATTTAATGAAAACTATCCAAGTATAAGTTGACCCTTGCAGTTCAAACCTGTGTTGTTCAAGGGTCAACCTTACAAGGATTTTAGGAACTCTGCTGGGAACTGGGGACAGAGAGCAATGTGTATGTTTTGTGTTATTTCAGGTGCGTTTGCTCATGCCTGTAATCTCAGCATTTTGAGAGGCTGAAGAGGGAGAATAGATTGAGGCCAGCAGTTTGAAACTAGCTTGGGCAACATAGAGAGATCATGTCTCTACCAAAAAGACCCCAAAAATTCATATTCTCCCTCCTCACTTGACCTTACAGGATGCTCCAAATCAGTCTCCCACCTTAAGAATTCATAAGCAAAAGCCCATCTTGAATCCCACATCCACAGGGACCCTTGCCACACTACCTCATGACCCCCCATTTTCTTTTCTTTTCTATTTTTTTAATTTTATATATATATATATATATATATATTTTT
>NW_016810434.1:232262-253032 GCF_001698545.2 Rhinopithecus bieti
TTTTTTTGAGACAGAGTCTCGCTCTGTCACCCAGGCTGGAGTGCAGTGGTGCAATCTTGGCTCACTGCAGTCTCCACCTTCTGGGTTCAAGCAATTCTCCCATCTCAGCCTCCTGAGTAGCTGGGACTACAGGTGCATGCCACCACACTGGGCTAATTTTTGTATCTTTTTTTTTTTTAGTAGTGACGGAGTTTCACCATATTGCTCAATCTGGTCTTGAACTCCTGACCTCAGATGATCCACCTGCCTTGGCCTCCCAAAATACTGAGATTACAGGTGTGAGCCTCCGTGCCCAGCCTCCCAATTTGCTCATTGGCCTATCACTCTGGTGCCCTGGGAACTAGCATCCAGCTAAGGGATAGATGCCAACTGCTCTCTCAGTGCTATGGTTTGAATGTTTGTGCACCCTCCACAATTCATGTTGAAACCCCAGCACAACAGTATCGAGGGGTGGGGCCCTGAGGACATGAGGGCTCTGCAGTCATGAATGGATTAGTGCCTTATAGAAGGGCTTGAGAGGCTGAGTCCCACCTTCCATCCCTCCGCCATGTGAGGACACAGCATTTGTTCCCTCCAGAGGATACAGCACAGGTGCCATCGTGCATGCAGTGAGCAGCTCTCACCAGATGCCAAACCCACCAGTGCCTTGAACTTGGACTTCCGTCCTCCAGAACTGTGAGAAATAACTTTCCATTATTTATAAACTACCCAGGCTCAAGAGCTTTGTTACAGTGGCACAGACGTACTAAGACGTGTAGGTACCCACAACTCCATGAGCCATTTTCTTTTCTTTTTTTTTTTTTTTTTTTTTGAGACGAAGTCTCGCTCTGTCGCCCAGGCTGGAGTGCAGTGGCCGGATCTCAGCTCACTGCAAGCTCCGCCTCCCGGGTTCCCGCCATTCTCCTGCCTCAGCCTCCCGAGTAGCTGGGACTACAGGCGCCCGGCAGGTCGCCCGGCTAGTTTTTTGTATTTTAGTAGAGACGGGGTTTCACCATGTTAGCCAGGATGGTCTTGATCTCCTGACCTCGTGATCCGCCCGTCTCGGCCTCCCAAAGTGCTGGGATTACAGGCTTGAGCCACCGCGCCTGGCCCCATGAGCCATTTTCTTGGAGCCCCTTTGCTTGGCCTGGGCATGACCCCCTGGTGCTGTTCCCCATGAAGAAAAAGGATAAATCAACAAATTTTATGAATTAACTTCAGTGAATCTCTTATGTTTCTAATTTTCTGTTTTTTGCAGCTTTGGAGATAAAGAAAGATTAGGAAACTACATTTAAAAAACTAACAGTCTCTTAAATGACTCACATTCCCAATCAATATCTCTTCCCTTGAAACTTGGTGTGTGTAAATCCAATACTTTTTAATGTATTTGTATATAGATATGTAAACATATACAAATATGTATATCATATATATGTATGTATCTGCCTAAATGACCACCTGGAGGTAGCAGGTTCCATACCTGGAGGATGCAGGCAGGGATGGGCAGAGGCAGGCTGGTCAGCTTCCAGGTATATATATATATATACTCGGAAAATACTTTCTATTAGTTTGGTGGTTTTATTATTAACGTAGATGATGTCTGGTTGTACATATTATTCTGCAAGTTGGTTTCCCCATGTAATATGCTGGACATCTTTTAGCCCCATTTCACACTCTTAGCCCACCTTTTGCACAAGAGTTGCTGTGGCAACCAGCTGCCTCCAGGTGTAACCTGACAGCTTCACTTCCGCTGCAGCAGGTATGTCTTTCTTTCTGCCCCAGGCATCGTGGTACACAGAAAAATCTTGAAGTCTAAGGAGTCAACCATCCCTGGAGCAATCCTTGCCCAATAGGAGAAGGAAACCAATGAATAAATATGCCAGGCCTCGAGGTCTTAGGCCCTCAATCTAAGGCATAGTCTACATGGTTTCTCTGGGAGTCCTCAATTAAACTGAATCCCGACTGCCCACAGCAATGGCCAGTGTTAAAAGAACAACCTTAACCAAATTAAATTTAACACAGTTTAATTGAGCAAAGGACAGTTCGTGAATAGGGCAGCCTCCTGAGCCAGAGCAGGTTTAGACAGACTCTGGTAGAAGATTTATGGACAGAAAAAGGAAAGTGATTCACAGAAAACAGAAATGAGGTTCAGAAACAGCTGGATGGGTCGCAGCTCATCGTTTGCCTTATTTGAACACAGTTTGAAAAGTTGGCCACCTCTGATTGGCCAAAACTCAGTGATTGGCACAAGAGTGCGTTACAGTCTACACACTTCCCTGTAGGCTATAGTTTACTATGCGCAGAGAAACCTTTAGGCTGAACTTAAAATATGTAAGGAGGAAGCTGTAAGCTAAATTTGATTTTTGTTCTTTTTTTGATTTTGAGATGGAGTTTCACTCTTGTTGCCCAGGCTGGAATGCTGTGGCACAATCTCGGCTCACTGCAACCTCTGCCTCCCCAGTTCAAGTCATTCTCCTGCCTCAGCCTCCCGAATAGCTGGGATTACAGGTGCCTGCCACCACGCCCAGCTAAATTTTGTATATTTAGTAGAGGGGGGTTTCACCATGCTAGCCAGGCTGGTCTCGAGCTCCTGACCTCAGGTGATCCATCTGCCTCGGCCTCCCAAAGTGCTGGGATTACAGGGGTGAGCCACCAGTAATCCTGGCCAGTAAATTCGATCTAACACTAGCTTAACACATGGCTGGATGGGTTTTCCTACTTCCTTGTTTCATACTTCCCAGTCCTCCAATTCTTATTCCTAGATTTATGGCCCCAAATAAATGACTCAAATGCAATCCCTTTGTCTCAGGTTTTCGGTGGGATCCAAGCTAAAGCACTAAATAAAAAATATTGTTAAAAATAAGTTAATTTTGGTAATTATTGATCCGCTTGGAGTGGTCCTCAAAATGTGGTCCAGGGAGTCAGTCCCTGAGGCAGTTTCTGGGAATCCACAAAGGCAAAACTATTTTCATAGTCACACTAAGGAGGTGTGACCTTTTCAAGAAATTACATTACCTGTGAACGTGCAATAGACTGAAAGCAGAAGCCCATATGAGCATCCAGCTCTCTTCTAGCAAGCCGGAAGTAAAATATGCCAGGTGTGGTGGCTCACATCTATAATCCCAGCCCTAAGGACTGCTCAAGTCCTGGAATTCGTCACCAGCCTGGGCACCATAGTGAGACCCCCATCTCTACAAATAATTTTTAAAATTAGCCAGATGTGGTGGTGTGTGCCCATGATCTCAGCTACTCAGGAGGCTAAGGCAGGAGGATCACCTGAGTCAGGAGGTCAAGGCTGCAGTGAGTTGTGACTGTACCACGACACTCCAGCCTGAATGATAGAGTGAGACTCTGTCAGGAAAGAAAGAGAAAGGCCGGGCACGGTGGCTCACGCCTGTAATCCCAGCACTTTGGAAGGCTGAGGCGAGCAGATCACAAGGTCAGGAGATTGAGACCATCCTGGCTAACACAGTGAAACCCTGTCTCTCCTAAAAATACAAAAAATTAGCCGGGTGTGGTGGCAGGTGCCTGTAGTCCCAGCTACTCCAGAGGCTGAGGGGAAAGAAAAGAAAGAAGGAAGGAAGGAAAGAAGGAAGGAAGGAAGGAAGGAAGGAAGGGGAGGGAGGGAGGGAGGGAGGGAGGGGAGGAAGGGGAGGGAAGGGAAGGGAGGGAAAGAGAGAGAGAGAGAAAGAAAGAAGAAAGAAAGAAAGAAAGAAAGAAAGAAAGAAGAAAGAAAGAGAAAGAAGGAGGGAGGAAGGAGGAAGGAGGAAGGAAGGAGGAAGGAAGGAAGGAAGGAAGGAAAGGAAGGAAAGGAAAGAAAGAAAGAAAGAAGAAAGATTGCAAAAAAAAAAAAGTAAAATAATACCACTCCTTCTCACTAATGTTGTGTACTTGGAAAACCATAGCCATTTTTCACAAAAAAGCTATTTATATTAACATAAGTATTTTGATATGTAAATGGGCTTATTTTGTTACTTTCACAAAAGATTTTTTAAAGTTCTCAGTTTTAATTTATAATACTGTAAATATCAGTAGATATAACCCATGTAAACAAAAGCTTTTTGGGGTCCTCAATAATTTTCAAGCGAGCAAAAGAGTGCCAAAACCAGAAAGTTTGATAGCTATTAATTGAGTTCATTGCTTTTAACTTCTCAGTCCCATTCATATGTTATTATTATTATTTGTAGAGACAGGGTCTTGCTGTGTTGCCCAAGCTGGTCTCAAACTCCCAGGCTTGAGCGATTCTCCCATCTTGGCCTCCCAAAGTGCTGGGATTACAGGTGTGAACCACAGTGCCCCGCCTCTTCTTTTCAAATCTAATTATGTATTTGTTCTCTCTTACATTTTTCCTATCTTTTTTTTTTCTGATTATAGCCCAAAAGGGGAAGATTTCTGCCCATGCTCATGCTACTATCATGAAACTATTTCTTTTCAGACTCTCTAGTTCAGGGACAAAGGTCCCCTACCACACCAAGTGGCCACGGAGGAGCGTGGGCCTGAGATGTCCCCTCCCTTCTGCCTAAATGGCCACCTGGAGGCAGCAGGTTCCACACATGGATGATGCAGGCAGGGATGGGCAGAGGCAGACTGGTCAGTTTCCAGGGCACACTTGGGGGGCATACAAGGGACAAAAAGGTGACGGTGGCTCAGGAGGGCACCAAAGATGACCAAAAGCTTCTGCTTTTAAGGTGGCAGTAGGAGGAGTTAATGGAAACATAGAAACCAATCAAGCTACCTCTGCCACCAATGAAAATGAATTATTATCTATTCAACAAAATATAAGCTTTATAAGAAAAAGAAACAGCAAAGGCTCAACCCATTTGCTAAGTTCTGTTGGGGTGTAATGGTATCAGCTCTCAGTGCCGACTTACCTTGGCAAGGTGGTTGCACACCCTGAGGATACCTATACCTTCTCTGCTGCTGGTCAGCTAGATGACCTTGAGCAAGCCACCTGCCCTTCTGAACTTCATCTCTTTGGAAAATAGGGACAGTAATACCTCACAGTTTGTAATGAGGCCTTAGAGTCCACATATTAATCATTCAGAACACAGTTCAAAAAATCTAAAACCTCTGGTGGGGCACAGTGGCTCACACCTATAATCCCAGCACTTTGGGAGGCTGAGGTGGGAGGAGAGCTGGAGCCTAAGAGTTTGAGACCAACCTGGACAAGATAGAAAGATCCCATCTCTACAGAAAATACAAAAATTAGCCAGGGGTGGTGGCAGATGCCTGTAGTCCCAGCTACTCAAGAGACTAAGGTGGGAGGATTGATTGAGCCCAGGAGTTTGAGGCTGCAGTGAGCTATGATCACATCATTGCACTCCAGCCTGGGTGACAGAGCAAGATCCTGTCACCAAGAAAAAAAAAGAGAGAGAGAGAGAGAGAGAGGTGGCTTCAGTGGGCCGAATAGCAGAGATCCACTGGGAGCATTAGCAACATCAAGGCCATTGCTTCAGCAGCCTGGAACTAAAGAGGAAGAAAGCAACAAGCTTCAGGAGATTGAACAGAAGGAAGGAGGGAGAGAAGGAAGGAAGGAAGGAAGGAAGGAAGGAAGGAAGGAAGGAAGGAAGGCAGGCAGGCAAGCATATGAGGAAGTGAGGCTAGGAGTCTTGGAGTCATCCTTGACTCATCTCTTACTGTAGTCATTGCCAGTACTCACAGCTCCCAGACGACAGTGAGGGAGGGGCCACAAGTTATTTTCAACATTTCAGGAAGCTAAATGGAAACGATGCACACAACAAGGTTTCAAAGTTAACTGAGGATCAAGATTTTCTGCTGCTCTCTGGTAAGGTATCAATTCTGATTTTTTTAAACCTGATTACAGGCATCCACAAAAAAATATGCAACTAACATCGTGTTTAATGTTGAAAGACTAAATGCTTTCCTCTGGGATTTGGGAGCAAGGAAGGGGTATCCACTCTCATCACTCCTGTGTACTTACCCAAGAGAAATAAAACATATGTTCACATGAAAGCCTGTATGCAAATGTTTATAGTGGCTTTATTCATTTTTTTTTTTTTTTTTTTGAGCCGGAGTCTCGCTCTGTCGCCCAGGCTGGAGTGCAGTGGCCAGATCTCAGCTCACTGCAAGCTCCGCCTCCCGGGTTCATGCCATTCTCCTGCCTCAGCCTCCCGAGTAGCTGGGGACTACAGGCGCCAGGTCGCCCGGCTAGTTTTTTTTTGTATTTTTAGTAGAGAAGGGGTTTCACCGTGTTAGCCAGGATGGTCTCGATCTCCTGACCTCGTGATCCGCCCGTCTCGGCCTCCCAAAGTGCTGGGATGACAGGCTTGAGCCACCGCGCCCGGCCAGTGGCTTTATTCATAATTCACCCCAACTGGAAACAACCTGACATGACCTTCAGCTGGTGAATGACTAAAGCAAACCATGGTACATCCATACAATGAATTACTAGTCAGCGGAAAAAGAACCTAGTGATATAGGCAACAACCTGATGAATCTCAAATGCACTGTTCTTAGTGAAAGAATCCAGGCCCAAAGGACTCCATACTGTGCGATTTGATGTTATGACATACTGGAAAAGGTAAAATTACACCAGCAAATCAGTAGTTGGCAGGGTCTAGCAGCTAGGGAAAGAATTGACTGAAATTTTGGAGGAAATTGGAACTGTTCTGTATCTCAATGATGGGCAAGACTGATGACATGATTATGCCAAAATTCATTCATCAAAAACACAAATTTTTATGTAGGTAGATATATTTTATTTTAAGTCAATAAAAGGAACGTGGCCGGGCGCGGTGGCTCACGCCTGTCATCCCAGCACTTTGGGAGGCCGAGACGGGTGGATCACGAGGTCAGGAGATCGAGACCATCCTGGCTAACACGGTGAAACCCCGTCTCTACTAAAAAAAAAAATACAAAAACAAAAATAAATAAATAAATAAAAGGAACAGGAAACTTGGGAGCAAAAGAGCAGGAGCCGGGCCAGGGCTGTGACTGGATTCAGAATTAGGGTTAGAGGGAATGGTCGAGGTGAATGACCCAGGCAGCCGCAGCTCTGGAGAGATGGCTGCAGGTGGGCAAAAAGCAGGTGGAAGCGCCCAGCAGGACCTTGACCAGACAGGCAATGGGAACATAAAAGACAGCAACAGATTGCAACATCGTGTCCATGGGCTCCCAAACCTGATATCTGAGAATCACTTCCAGAACTGATTGGAAAACAGATTCCATTGCTAAGCATGGTGGCCTGCACCTGTAGTCCCAGCTACTCCAGAGGGCTTGAACCCAGGAGGTTGGGGCTGTAGTGAGCTATGATCCAACCACAGCACTCCAGCCTGGGTGACAGAATGAGACAAGTCAGAAAGAAAGACAAAGAAAGAAAGAAAGAAAAAAGGAAAGAGAGAGAGAGAGAGAGAGAAAGAAAGAAAAAGAAAGAAAGAAAGAAGGAAAGAGAGAGAGAGAGAAAGAAAGAGAGAGAGAGAGAGAGAAAGAAAGGAAGAAAAGAAAGAAAGAAAGAAAGAAAGAAAGAAAGAAAGAAAGAAAGAAAGAAAGAAAGAAAGAAAGAAAGAAAGAAAGAAAGAAAGAAGAAAGAAAGGAGGGAGGGAGGGAGGAAGAAAGAAGAAAAGAAGGAGAAAGAAGGAAGGAAGGAAGGAAGGAAAGAAGGAAGGAAGGAAGGAAGGAAGGAAGGAAGGAAGAAAGAAAGAAAGAAAGAAAGAAAGAAAGAAAGAAAGAAAGAAAGAAAGAAAGAAGGAAAGAGCAAGCATTAGCAACATCAGGGCCATTGCTTCAGCAGCTTGGAACTGAAGAGGAAGAAAGCGACAAACTTCAGGAGATTGAACAGAAGGAAGGAGGGAAGGAAGGAAGGAAGGGAGGGAGGGAGGGAGGGAGGGAAGAAGGGAAAGAAAGAGAGGAAGGCAGATTTCTACTGAGGCTGCCTCTTTATTCCCCTGGGTGGAACAGGCACTTCTTTTGTGGGTGTGGCTGTGGACACCCAAGCACTGGCCATGATCCATGAGAAACCAAGGGAAAAGGTAGGATCTGAGAACAACTTATTTGTTAATGGGAAAGGAGCAGGGCAGGATGGTCCTATGGTAAGGTTTCAGCTAAGAAGCAGACAGTATTCAGTAACATCTACTGTGAGGGACAGATTCTGACTGGATGGGCTGCACCAGCAAGAGAACGTACATGCAACTGATGCATTCCAGCAGCTCACAAGAGGGCTCTACCACGTCCTGATGACTCCAGCACAGCTTTCTCTGTCCTTTCATCTCACTAACCATACATAAAGCTACTAATGTGGGTGCACAAGCATATTGCTTTTATTGTTTAGTTACATGACATGTGTTTTAATAGACGTGAAATGCAGATGGGGTGAGGAAAACTGCTTCTGTAAAATTCCTCCTTTCTCCATTACTGGCTTGCTCACTCAACTTGCATCCCTATCTTCTAGTAAATTGTTTTGCTCTCAATGTTTAACAAAAAAATTCCTTTCTTATTGTGTTTGGAGAATTGCAATGGTTTTCATTTTTTGCAAAACCAAGGACGCTCTTATAATTTATTTTGCATGTAGCTGCTTCATGTAGGACAATCTGTCTTTAGGGAGGGATACAGCACTTTAAACAGAGATTTCCCTTCAAGTCAAGCATCTAGTTATTTAAAGAAAGTTATTGATTCTGGGGATTTGGGTTCTGTGGCTCATGGGGAGGTCCTGGCACCTGTATTTTGAACAAGTGAGTTAAGTGAGTGCAACGCCGCAGACACCCACAAGCCTTTGGGACACGCTGTTCTCATCTAGAATGGAGAAACTGAGGGGCAATCTTGCATGTTTGACTGAACTTGGGAGGCTTCATTTTGGGGTGCCCCAACTTGTTTTCTTAGAAAAATAGAAAATGTTTTAAACACCAGCAGGCACCTAATACAGCTTGCAGACAAGAAGTTATAAGGAAAAGCAAAAGCACAGTTTCTGCTTTGATGCATTTTGCAATCCAGGGTGGGGAGGGTGCAGAATGGGAGCTCAGGCTGAATGCCTGTGGGGGTGGGGGGTGGGGCTGAGGTCAAAGTCCAGGCCTGAAGCTGCAGAGAGGCACATCTGATTGGCATTTTGACTCAACACTATGGATTTTTTGCTAAAGGATTTGTGGGGACAGGGAAGGGGTGGCTCCCTCCATCCTCCCCTCACCCCCTCCACCAGAAAACCAGTTCTTCACCCCAGGGCTCTGTCTTAGATAATCATCACTCCAACTTTCTGCCCATCAGGGTGCAAGGAGGAACTTGGTTTGGTGGGTGTGCTGAGGGTTGAATGGAGGATGTAAATTGCAGAGACCAAGACATGGATGGATGCTCTTGCAGGCAAAAGCATGTGGTCTTCACACATTCCCCCTCCTCCAGCCTCCCACTGCCTGAGGACCAGCCTCATCATCCCAGACCCTCGTAGGACCAGGATCCTTCCCTGGCCAGTGCCCCCAACTTGGAAAGACACTGGGGTCCTGGGTTTGACATCCTGTGACTCGAGACTACCCTCCTGTCTTCTCTCTCCTCCCGCCCCAGAGAAGATTCAGGGTCTTTTTCCTCTCTCTGTTCAGGAGACAAAGGCTTTTCCATTGTCATGGGCAATTTTGAGCTCTTTTCAAGTGTAAGTTTCTCATTCGCCCTAAACCTGACATCCTTCCTTGCCTGGCTTGGCAGATTACTCAGAGAGCAGGATGCCGACAACAATAGCCCCAGGAACAATTCCACTCCTTCCAGGCAGGGATCCATCTCCCAATTATTTCTTTATCCTATTTACTTAATGACCAAATCTAGTGTCATCCCATGTTTCACAGCCACGAGCAGTCCCATGATGAAGGGAAATGGTTCACACCACTGCCAATGCGGGGCCCTGCCTCCGCCAGCCTAGAGAGACCGAGGGAGGCTTCCAGGCTCTCCCCTCCATGCACCTGGGCACGGGCCACTGCTTCCAGCAGCAGCTTTCCCTTCCCATGTTCAAATCTGCCCTGCCTACTCCTGGGCTCCCTGCTCCATAGCAGACCCAACATAGTGGCCCCAGCCTTACAAAGCCCTTCTCATTCCGGCCCCTTTCCCTCACCTGCACGGGGCTTTCCCCTACAGTCACACCTGTTGACTGGTGTCAACTATGGCTGGCACTCCCCATAGCAAGCTGAAAAGTTCTGTGCCAAGCACTTTCCCCAGGATTGTGTCCTTTAGTCCCTACAGCAACCACAGAGATCAGAGAGGTTAAATGACCTCTCTGAGGCCACCCAGGATCTACAGTCCAAACCCAGCTCAGACTGTAAAACTTGCACTCTCAGTGACTGCCCTAGCCAGCCCCACCAAGGCCATGAGGGGCCTCCCAGAGCCAAGTGCAATGGCTTCTCTTGGCCTCAGCCTCCTTGACCTGCAAGCAATATTTGACCCCACTTCCCTTCCTGTCTCACGCCCTCCTGACCTCCTCAGCTCTCCTTCTTGGTCTCTCTTTCCCTCTCCCCACACCTCCAATTGGATCTTCAGCCTTCCTCTACTCTCACTCCACATTTTGCAGCCAGAGTCCTGTGTTTTCACTCTTATCTCTGCTCATATGCCTGCCAAATCTGTGTGTTCAGCTGTCCGAACTTCTCAGCTCCACGCGTGTGTTTGCAAAGGTTTCACCATCCTCCCCACACTTCCTCCACCAGAGGCTGCACCTTGGATCACTGGACCTCAATCTTTCTGCCCACTCAGCTGGAGGCTCTAGGGTCAGCTTTGCCTCCTGCCAGACCCTGCACTGCTGGAATCAACTGCCCACACTTCTCTCCTTTTGTACTCGTGTCCTCACTGAAACTTGCGAGGTGTCCCTTGGAGTCCCTTGAGAGCTCATGATTGTCACCCTCTCTAAGAGCCTAGAGACCCCTGATGGATATGTGTCCTGGAGCCCCTCACACAAGCCTAGCCCTCTGTGTTAGCTAGCCAGTCAAGTGGGTGCACATAGGGCTAGCACCACCACGGCTCAGAAGCTGCCTTCCCCTGGAAGCCACTCCTTGTATCTGGGCACTTTCTCCCCTGGACCATTGCACTGTTCTATCGTGGGTGCTGGAGACAGTGGTAAGAACCCATGGCCCCTGCCCTCAAGAAGTTCTCCAGTTTTATTGGTGGAAGCAAACAAGTATACAGACAGATATGGAGAAAATGCATCAGGTCGGGTTTGGATGCAGGAAGTTGTCACTTGGGAGGGAATGACAGAAGCAAAAGGAGGCAGAGGGAGAAGTTAAACCAAGGCAGAGTCCCAACAGAGGCATCAGAAGAACCCACGAGAAACTCTGAAACTGGATGGGCTTTCAGAGTTGTACCAAATGGAGGCAAGAGGACTGGCCTCTATCCCTGTCTCATCCACTATAATGTGGGCTGCTCCCAGAGAGGGCACGAGTGAGTTTGGGCAATACATCTGCCTTCAGTGGAAAGCAATTCCCAGAGAGGGTTGCAACCATTGCTCCTCCAGCAGCCAGGGATATGAGTACCTGCGTGCAGAAGGGGACCTGGGCAACATGCCACAGCATCCATGACACGGCACAGACAGGGATGCCCAAAGTGGGAGCTGGCCAAGTCAAAGATGAAGGAAGTGATGAGGTGATCATCAGATATTCCCATTTCACCTGGGCATTGACCTACATGTAGGCGTTTTTCAAGTAGACAATCTTTAGTTCCCTCAGCTCCTCGTCATACAAATATACCAGCAATGGCTGATGTTGTCTTTGCACTTGCTGCGTGCCAAGCCGTGCCTTAGCTCTTCACATGCATAGCTTATTTAATATTCACAAGAACCCTATGAATTAAGTAATACTGGCCAGGCACAGTGAGTCATGCCTGTAATCCCAGCACTTTGGAAGGCCAAGTTTGGAGAATTGCTAGAGCCGGGGATTTCAAGACCAGCCTGGGCAACATGGTGAAACCTCATCTCTACAAAAAATAAAAAATACTAGCCGAGCATGATGGCAGACACCCATAGTACCAGCTACTCAGGACCCTGAGGTGGGAAGATCACTTGAGCCTGGGAGGCAGAGGCTGCAGTGAGCCAGGATTGCACTAGTGCACTCCAGCCTGGGTGACAGAATGAGACCCTGTCTCAAAATAATAAATAAACAAGTGGGCCAGGCGTGGTGGCTCATGCCTATAATCCCAGCACTTTAGGAGGCCAAGGTAGGTGGATGACTTGAGGTCAGGAGTTCAAGGCCAGCCTGCCCAACATGGTGAAACCCCATCTCTACTAAAAATACAAAAATTAGCCGGGCATGGTGGCGCACTCCTGTAATCCCAACTACTCAGGAGGCTGAGACAGGAGAATCACTTGAACCTGGGAGGCGGAGGTTGCAGTGAGCTGAGATCACACCACTGCACTCCAGCCTGGGCAACAGAGCAAGACTCCATCTAAATAAATATAAATAAATAAATAAAACTATTGCCCCTATCTTACGTAAATGGAACATGAGGCTTAGAGAGGTAAAATGACTCAAGGTCACACAGTAAGTCAAAGGCTAAGCTATCTCTGCCCTTTCTTCTCCCTGGTGTACACCTTTCACCCTGCAAAGCTCAGTGCCTACCTTACTTGCTCTATGAAGCCTTCCCCATTTGCTTCAGAAAGACCAAGTCCCCCTCCTGATTTCTAGAGAACAAGCTACCCTGGGCCACACACCTTGGCTTCCAGCCCCTCACTATCCCAGACAAGGTCACCTAGAAGGTTCCATCCAGACTTAAAAGTCCCTCTTTAACTACAGTCCCCAGTGAACCCACAACCTCGGGGACATATGACCTTGGAGGGTTAAGTGGGATTTCATTTCCCTGATTCTGGACCTGAGCTTTGCTAGCACGCCTCTCCCACTATGATGGCATTCGCTTAAGGCAGTTGAGCCCCATCAGGAGCTCCCTGAGTTTGTGGTCATCTCAAGCCGTCACATCTTTCTCATCTGTGCTCTGGGAAGCTACCTTTGCTTGGTCTACACAGCTGAGACAATGGAGCCTCGGTGGGCTCAGGGGCCCCTTCTGCTGGGAAACTGCTTTGAAACAACACATTCATTGCATTCACTGGAAGAGCATCAGAAGTAGACAGTAATTTGTGTTTTTTCTTTACTGGATGTCCTAGGGTGGGTTCCCCTGAAGCAGACCCTGAGATGGGCATTTATGCAACTGATCGAGGGCGTGCCCAGGAGAACTGGATAAGGGAGCCAGAGTGGGAGGGAAGAAACGAAGAAAATTGTGCTCCAGGCAAAGTCCCAGCCTCAGCTTGATATATATTACACTGACAAGGCAAGGGAGCTGGGCTCTCACACCCCAGCTCCAGTTAGTCATTGTTTCAGGGTTGCCCCAGGAGGACACCAGCTCCCAGCACTCTTGCAGTCTGTGCATGCATTCAGCATGGTGGCACCCTCTCAAAGGCCAGCCATTTAAGAGGGTCACAGGTGCTGGGGCCACAAAGCAGCCAGAACCCAGCGATGGGTGCACAGGCACTGTCAAAGGAATATGAGGGCCAGGTGCAGTGGCTCACGCCTGTAATCCCAACACTTTGGGAGGCTGAGACGGGTGGATCCCCAGGTCAGGAGATTGAGACCATCCTGGTTAACACGGTGAAACCCTGTCTCTACTAAAAATACAAAAAATTAGCCGAGTGTGATGGCACATGCCTGTAGTCCCAGCTACTTGGGAGGCTGAGGCAGGAGAATCACTTGAACCCGGGAAGCGGAGGTTGCAGTGAGCTGAGATTGCACCACCGCACTCCAGTCTGGGTGACAGAGTGAGACTCTGTCTCAAAACAAAACAAAAAAAGGGATATTGGAGGACCAGAGCAGCATCTCCTGTGCTACTGGAGGTGTTTTTGTCTTCTGTTAACAAGAAGGTACCAAGCTGTTGTTCCCTCAGGTTGTTCTCCATTCTATGTTGCTCAGCGAGCCAAAATCAGAACTTGCCAAGGCACCCAGGGAAACAAGGCACACACCAAAGCTCTTGTTTTCAAAAGCTTGAGCTAATTAAAAGTTGATGGAGCTGGATTTCCCCTGAAGGAAAGGATACCAAAGTTTGGGAAGGTTGGGATCCAGAGAAAGAAGCATTTGAAGTCTTCCCCAGGGCCTAGAAATTAAAGTTTAGAGGTTAGGGAGGGTCTCTAGAAGGGCAGGAACCCAGGCCTTCACCGGAACCACTTCCTAAGCAGATAGCCAACCTCATACAGGAGGTTCCTAAAGGGGCTGCCATCAAATCCTGAGGCTCCACAGTGAAGACCCCAAGCTGCAGCCTGGCCTGGAAGCAGAGTGACACACCTACTAGAATAAGAACTTATCAGAGTATCCAATGACAGGAGAAGTCCAGAGGGCTCTTCCCTGAATGCTCACCCTGGGTGAGTCCTGCCCCAAACCTGACAGATACAGATTTCTCATCTATCTTGACAAATGGGAACTTGCAGCCAGTTTAATTTGATTTAAAGAAAATAAAATGATGTGACATTCCTTCACTCCCAGCAAGAATTAATCCCTTTCTCCAGTGCTCCTACATCGGGGAGGACATTTCCCTTGTATTGGTTTTTCATGACTGTCCTTCTTCCCTTGGAGACCCTGATCTCCTTAGGGAAGAGGTGGTGCTTTTTAAACCATTTCTGCAGCCCAGTGCCTACTGAGGCCTCAGAATCCAGTGGGTCTCAATAAACGTGACCTGTCATAATCAACATTCCCCTGCATCAGCACATGAGTCATCAAAGTCTTATGTTTAGTTTGCACTTCTCTACCCCGTCCCCTTTCCCATCACATGTTGTTTGCACTTCTCTACCCCCTCTCCTTTCCCATCACCTCAAAGCTCTCAAGCACACATGAACCACTGCTCATAAATGTTGCATGAAAGAAGGGGCAGATGGATGGATGGAAGGATGGGTGGGTGGGTGGATGGATGGACAGATGGACAGCCTGATGGATGAGGCTGGCGAGCAAGTGAAGGAGTGCTTGTTTTAGAATAAGCTATTTAGGCCACTGCCATTTCCTGTTGGCTGAGCAATGAGCATGCCACAGGGCCAATCAGCTCTAAATGCAAGGCGGTGCATGGCCAGAGGAACATTCCTGCTGTCTCTCCTTCAGCCTGACAGCCATGGCCCCGAGGGCTAACAGAGGCCCTTGAGACCAATTCTGCCATCAGGAAGGAGCAGCCCTGGCAAAACATTTGCATTCAGAAAATTAGCACTTACGACACAGTCAGAGAACTACGAAATATCTTCCAGGCCAAGCACTGGGCATGCCATGTTGGTGGGTTCTGATGAGCCCTGGGAAACCTACTTGCACCTTTTCAGCCCCTAACCCTATGACACATACCCCTGCATGGAACAAACGCCCTCATCCTCACATGCTGTTGGGAGTGCACTTTGATACAGCCCCTACTCAAGAGCAATTTGGAAATACCTGTAGACATTTTATTAACAAACGTGCATGCCGTTTGACCCAGGAAGTCTACTCCTAGGAATTAATCTTACATATACACTCACGTATATGTACAAAACCCCCATATACAACGTTTGTAAAAATCACGGTGTGAAAGCCATCTAACTCTTCATCACAGGGACTGGGTAAATAAAGGATGTTCTGCAGCCATCAAAAAGGATGAAAGTTCTACATGTTCTGATATGGAACAATCCCCAAAATATATTGCTAAGAAGGAAAAAACAAGGTGAGGATCAGGGTACATCATTTACGACCATTTATGACGGTCTTACATAGCACAGACCAGCTCTGGAAGGATCCCTAAGAATGGGTCCCAGGGGCTGGGTGCGGTGGCTCATGCCTGTAATCCCAGCACTTTGGGAGGCCATGGCGGACAGATCACCTGAGGTCGGGAGTTTGAGACCAGCCTGACCAACATGGAGATATCTCGTCTCTACTAAAAATACAAAATTAGCCAGGCGTGGTGGCACATGCCTGTAGTCCCAGCTACTCAGGAGGCTGAGGCAGGAGAATTGCTTGAACCCGAGAGGCGGAGGTTGCGGTGAGCCAACCATTGCACTCCAGCCTGGGCAACAAGAGTGAAACTCGGTCTCAAAAAAAAAAAAAGGAAGAAGAAGAATGGATCCCAGGAGTTGTCTCCAAGGAAGGACCATGGGGACGAGGAGACAAGAGTAGAGAAATGCTTCTCATGTTGCACAATTTTGAATTTTTTTTGTATCGTGTGTATGATTATTAATCAAATACTTAATCAAAATACTCAATTTTAATATTAATTTTAAAAAATAATCCCCATCCACCCAGCCAGGTGCCATAGTATCTGACATTCTGCCAATAGGGAGCCACCAGGTTAAAGTCTTGGACTGAACATTGTTTCAACATTATTTCTCACTGGAAGCTCTTTATAATGTAAACCTTACTACAACCGGTTTAAGTGTGATCCAACCTATCAGACCAACTTTCCTCTTTCAGGCATACAAAAAATTTCACTGGACATTGACTTTGTCCTACACACTTGCACAGGCAGTGGAGAGACAGGGAGAACAAGGCTGACCTCACAGTCAGCCAGGTGGACAGCTGCAGGCACAGAGTGGTGGCAGTGCACAGGGAATGGTGGCTCTGCACATGGACTGCGGGCCCTGCATGGGACTGGTGGCAC
Source organism: Rhinopithecus bieti (assembly GCF_001698545.2). Classification (NCBI taxonomy): domain Eukaryota; kingdom Metazoa; phylum Chordata; class Mammalia; order Primates; family Cercopithecidae; genus Rhinopithecus; species Rhinopithecus bieti. The sequence continues at coordinate 248,793 of NW_016810434.1, forward strand.
TGCGTACAGGGTGATGGCCCTGTACAAGGAGTGGCAGCCCTGCATAGGGACCTATGGCTCTGCACAGGGAGTTGTGGCCTTGGATGAGGCTGGTGGTGACCCTGTGTGGGACTGGTGGCACTGCACAGAGAGTGTGGCCCTGCACAAGGAGTGGCGGCCCTGCCTAGGAACTCATGGCCCTGCACGGGGAGTTGTGGCCTTGCATACGGAGTGACGGCCCTGCACAGGGATGGGACAGATACACCCTGACATTTGAGGAGACTGAGGCAAGGATATAAGTGGGAGAGAGTTAGAATTTAGAATTCTCAGACTCCTTGGGTTTCATGCTGGAACATGAAGGCATGAGAGAGCCAGGCCTTGGCCTGTGGTCCAGCTCCCTCCTCTTCCCACCCCCTGCCCTGTCCCACCCCACGAGGGGCTCGCACACACAGAGACCCTTCAGCCCTCATAGCCAAGCTCCTTGCATGCAGACTCTTTCCACAGTCAGCGCCCTTAGCTCCTCTCAAGCCTCCAGGTGCACACAAACCTGTGCCTTTGCTCGCCCAGCCAAGAGTCCCAATACAGCTTGGAAGCGATCTTGATGCCACCCGAGCAGAAAATCCCAGGTGGAGCACAGCCAGATAAAGATCTAGAAGGGAGAGCCCAGGCTTCAGGTTGGCATGTTCCTCGGGTTCTGCAGATCTCTCGGGCCCTGGAGAAGGAGATGGCCAGAGGAAGATAGCAAGGCCTTCCAAAGTGCAGTCCCGGGTCACAGCCCGCTTGCCTGGATCTAAGGACAAGTGTCGCTGAGGCTCTGGCAGTGGGAGAGTCCAAGACACGGTGAAGGCCTGAAGGAGGGGGTGGCCCTTGCTAAGACCTGTGGCAGGCTGAGAGGGCTTCCCAGCACTCCATCAGTAAGGCCCTTCCAGGAAGAGGGAGTGGCTGGACAAGAGGCTGTGTGTGGAAGGCAAAGGGGAGAAGGGAGAGAGGGGGCTGGTAACCCAATCCTTCTTCCTGCCTCCCTACTTCAGCATCGGCCCTGCTCACACCCCTTGCAGATCTCCCACAGCGCTCCCTGTGTACACCTTAGATGCTCAAAGGGTCTATGCTAACCAAGCACAGTGGCTCTTGCAAAGGTGGGAAGATGTCTTGAGGCCAGGAGTTTGAGACCACCCCAGGCAACATAGTGAGACTCTGTCGCTATTAAAAATAATTACGTATATATATATATAGTAATATATATATATATTATACCTTTATATATATTTTTTTTTTTTTTTTTTTTTTTTGAAACAGTGTCTTACTCTGTCGCCCAGGCTGGAGTGCAGTGGCGTGATCTCGGCTCACTGCAACCTTCCCTTCCCCAGTTCAAGCTATTCTCCTGCCTCAGCCTCCCAAGTAGCTGGGATTACAGGCACCCGCCACCACACCTAGCTAATGTTTGTATTTTTAGTGGACACGGGATTTTACCATGTTGCCCAGGCTGGTCTCCAACTCCTCACCTCAAGCAATTCGCCCACCTTGGCCTCCCAAAGTGCTGGGATTACAGGAGTAAGGCACCACACCCAGCCAATGATAATTTTTTAAAGGGTGATCTAAGATCAGCAGCATGGCCTGGGAACTTGGAAATGCAGACCCTCTGGCCCCACCTCAGAACCACTGAATTAGAATTTGTATTTGGATAAAAGTCCCAGGTGAGTTCGGCAAGCTTTGTAATTTGAGAAGCACTGGTCTACACTATATTTCAGCACCTTAATGGAGCTCTGTTTAGCAGTGGTGGACATTCTGCAGTGTATGGGTCCTTCTTGAGTGCAGTTTATGGAAGGAGTGGGAGGGACAGGACTGAACTTATTGTTCAAATCTCCTTGTGGTCTCAGGGTTCTTGGTTGCTCACTGCAGAATTTATAGGTGGAATGAGCAGCTGTCCTCACCTCTCCAGCACCCTTGGAATGAAAGAGGCTGCCCTGAGCTGGGCTGGCATCTCCTGGGTCCTCAGTCTCAAGCCTCTTTCTGATGTCAGTGAGCTCTTTGAAGTCAGGTCTGCATCCTGCACAGGGTAGGTACAGGGGGCCAGGAAGGTATAGAATACACAGTAGGTTGGATCCAGCATCTGATCCACCTCCTCATGTTTCAGGAATGGGCCAGTGAGTGAATCTCAGGGAGGGCTAGGCCCTGCCTCTTCGAGGAAGGCTTAAAAGGCCCCAACCTACTCTTCTTGGCCTGGACAGCTGGAAGCAGGCAGATACCCCAAGTTCAGACAGTCAGATGCTCCCACCAGGGATTTGGGTCTATGGTGAGTGACATCTAGAAGCAGGCCAGTCAGAAGTCCTTCTGGGGGCTGGGTATAGTGACTCATGCCTGTAATCCCAGCACTTTGAGGGGCTAAGGCAGGAGGATTGCTTGAAGCTAGGAGTTTGAGACCAGCCTGGACAACAGAGCAAGACCCTCATCTCCACAAAAGTAAAAATAATAATAATAATAATAATAACCAGCCATATTAGAGCATGCCTATAGTCCCAGCAACTCACTGAGGTGGGAGGATCACTGGAGCCCACAAAGTCAAGGCTGCAGTGAGCTATGATTGCATCCTGCAGCCCAGCAATTGCACACCTAACCCCACATACACATAATCAAATAGAGATAATACATTCACGATTGAAGCAAAAGAGTTATGATACAAAACTTACCCTTAGGACATGTGATAAGATCTGATATTGTAAATTTTTATTCTTTTTCATTAAAGAAAGAGCTTGTTGATCCAACCCTCTAATAAAGCTGAAAGCCACCGTTTGCAAACACTGGCAGGTGGCTATGTGTCAGGGTGAGGTGTCACTGAACAGGGTGATAAAGCAAGATCTTGTCTCTAAAATAAATAATATAATATAATAAATATAATATAATATAATATAATATAATATAATATAATATAATATAATAAAGTAGAATAATAAAATATCCTGCTGGCCAATGTGGCATCCCCGCCCCCAGTAGCAAAGTCAACAGGGCCAGGGGTGGCACCTGGTGTCTACACCAATGGCCACAGTGCCATGGCCAGGCAATCTCTGCCCTACGACCTCAGCTGGCTTTCCAGCTGCCTGTGGTTCTGCCAGTTTCCCTTCAGCCTACCTAGATTCTGGGAGGGGCCAGTGTCCTGCTTCAGGCGGGCAGAGTCCAGGTCTGTTGTGGGCAGAACTCTGATGATCATTGCAGGAGAGGGAGGAGGGATGGAGGCAGCATGATGCTGGCAAAACCTCCATGGCATCTGGGGAATTGAAGGCTGTCTTTTTGCTCAGTTCTCACCATCCAAAGCAGTATGAACAGTTTTCACCATGCCTCTCTTGCGGATGCCTGTGTTCCTGGTACACACCTCTGCTATGACACTTACCACCTGGTATTAGTTAAGCGTTTGCCTCCTTCATTTGCTGTGGGTATTTAGAAAGCAATCCATATTTCCTCTCTGTATCCCTCAATTTCTCCACCTTTATTAGAGGAGACTGGATATTATTTCTGAGGCTGCTTCCATCGGTGGTTCTGTGAGCTGGCCCGTGCATTCAACCAGCCAGTTGGCCATCAAGCATGCATCTATGCAAGGCACTAGGAGGGTTACATACAATGGGAAACTGAGGCCCAGAGAGAGAAAGATGAAGTGCCCAAAGTTAAGGAGACAAAAGCAGAAGTGCAGGTAAGAAAAGGAGTGTTCATATTATTGCAGGAATCCAAATTTTACAGGAACGTATGCTTGTTCTTTAAAGGGAGCCCTCGCTTTAAGCATTTATTTGCCGATCAATATCCATTAATTATTACAGGAGATGGGCAAAGATTCTAGCAAAGGTCCTGAGGTCTTCCTAGATGTGCCCAAAATAACAAGGACTCCCCTCCGCAGGCGGCACCAAAAGTCGGAGGAGGTGTTGGAAGCTGACCTTCCCCACCCTGTCCCTGCCTCACCCACAGTCACCCATAGTTACCCACAGTCACCCACAGTCACCCATAGTCACCCACAGTCACCCACCGTCACCCACAGTCACCCACCGTCACCCACCATCACCCACAGTCACCCACAGTCACCCATAGTCACCCAGTCACCCACAGTCATCCAGAGTCACCCACCGTCACCCACAGTCACCCACCGTCACCCACCGTCACCCACAGTCACCCACAGTCACCCACCTCACCCACCCACCGTCACCCACCAGTCACCCACAGTCACCCACCATCACCCACAGTCACCCACCGTCACCCACCGTCACCCACAGTCACCCAC
>NW_016810434.1:254073-373216 GCF_001698545.2 Rhinopithecus bieti
TCACCCACCGTCACCCACCGTCACCCACAGTCACCCACCGTCACCCACAGTCACCCACAGTCACCCACTGTCACCCACCATCACCCACCCCACCGTCACCCACCATCACCCACAGTCACCCACCATCACCCACAGTCACCCACCGTCACCCACCGTCACCCACCCATCACCCACCGTCACCCACCGTCACCCACCCCACCATCACCCACTGTCACCCACTCCTCTAGGATGTCATGGTGAATCACTCAACACATGGGCCACCTTGGGAAGTCGCTTAACCTCTCACCCACCCCACCGTCACCCACTGTCACCCACTCCTCTAGGATGTCATGGTGAATCACTCAACACATGGGCCACCTTGGGAAGTCGCTTAACCTCTCTCCCTTTTCACTTTATAAAACGGGCATAATCGTTACACAAATGCATAAATCAACCTCAATTTTCTCATCTCTAAGTGAGAAGGTTGGACTAGAATTAACAAGAGGATCCCTGAAGTTCTTTCCAGCTCTGACATCCTCATCCATTGCAAACAGGCTGTGAAACTGGATTATGTAAGGTCCTGTGGCCTCACCAATTATTTGGCACATCCGGTCTTTTTCCCTAGCTAGCTAATGATGTGGCTGAGGGCAGGGACTGTGCCCACACTCACCAGGTGCATGTGAGTCAGCATCTGGATTGTGTGGCCTCGCTGGGGCTGCCCTGGCTGTATCACATGCCTCTTGTGCCCATCTCACACCCCTCAGCCACCCTCTAACCACAGCATTGCCCGGTGTGCCCCCTGCAGGCTTTTATTCTCCTGCAGCCCCAGGGCCTCTTCAACACTGTGACATCAGTCACCTGAGAAGCCCAGTCCCACAGGCATGCACAGCTCAGGAGTGCAGGACTGTCAAGGACTGTTGCAGCAACCCTCAGCCATGCGGTAGGTATGTGGGGTGCAGGGTCGGGGGGCAGCAGCGTACACACTCCCCAGAAGCTTCCAGTGGGATGAAGATCAGCTCAACAACACACCTTTGTCTTGGCTTCCCCTCCTTCTCCACTTCACTCCCTCAGCCCCTCTCCCTACTCCCTGAGCTCTCGTCCCGAATAAACTGCATGCATGAAGGCACACATGCCCAGGCTGTAGCTCTGCTCTTAGTGGGATGCCAGGCAAAGACACCTGCCCTAGGGACTGGAGCCTAAGCCAGAGAGGCAGGAGGGTTCAGGGCTCCAGCCAAGAAGTGCTTTCCAGATGCTGATTGGAATCCCGAGTAGGGGAGAGGGCATCTAACATAGAATGAGGAGGAGATAATACAAGGGTAGAAATAACCAAGAAAGGGGATTTCTCTCAGATGGCTTTAGAGGTGCTCCCAGTCATCGCTGGGCTTACATGGCTCATGTGTCATAATTTTTGCCAAGGCGGTTTCCTGCCACCTGCCTCAGCCTCCAGTGGCTTGTCCATGCGTGGCTCTGGCCTCTAACTGGGCAGGATTTTATAGGCTAGGAAGAAAAGTGGGGAAGGTTAAGGGAGAAGGAAGTCAAGTTTAACTTGGAACCAACTCAGAATGTCCAGCAGGAAAGGCCCATGGATGTTATAGGCTACAACCCTCTCAGTGCTCAGAGGAGGAACTAGGAGCAGAGAGAGTGACTAAGTCAGAGGCACCCAGGCCTTGTAGGGAATCCTGTGTCCCTGCAGGATGCAGAATGGATGCTTCTGAACCCTGCCACACCCTCAGGGTACATGTTAGAGCAGGTGTGTGGCTGGGACAATCCTCCATCTACATTCTTCACTTACACTGGCTCCAGTTTGGGAAGCCAAAAAGGCTACATCCAACCCACCACGACAGTGACCACAGTGTGCTTGGTGACACCTCACCTTGACACACAGCCACCTGCCAGTGTTCACAAATGTTGGCTTTCAGCTTTATGAGAGGGTAGGATCAACAAGCTCTTTCTTTAATGAAAAAGAATAAAATTGTAAAATATCAGATCTTATCACATGTCCTAAGGGTAACTTTCGTCTCATAACACTTTTGCTTCAATCATGAAGGTATAACCTCTATTTGATTATGTGTCTATGGGGTTAGATGTGCAATGTGGAAAAGCTTGAAAACCATTGCCTTACACTCATTTGACAAACCAACCGCCCAACAAAGGCTTGAAAAGATGAATATTTGCCAACCAAAAGGAGAACTCTTGGGCCCGGAAGAAGCATCACGATTCAAGCGCTGCAGCACAAAAGAAGTTGAGGCTGGATTTGCATTCAGCTTGACTGTTCATAAAGCACCATGCACCATGCAACTGCCTTCAGTTCTTTTTCTGTTTGTTTGTTTGTTTGTTTGTTTTTTGTTTTGTTTTTTGGAGACGGAGTTTCACTCTTTTCGCCCAGGCTGGAGTGCAATGGCACAATCTTGTCTCGCTGCAACCTCCACCACCCAGGTTCAAGTGATTCTGCTGCCTTAGCCTCCCGAGTAGCTGGGATTACAGGTGCCCGCCATCAAGCCTGGCTAATTTTTGCATTTTTAGTAGAGACAGGGTTTTGCCATGTTGGCCAGGCTGGTCTTGAACTCCTGACCTCAGATGATCCACCCGCCTTGGCGTCCCAAAGTGCTGGGATTACAGGCATGAGCCACTGTGCCCAGCCTGCCTTCAGTTCTTACCACTAAAGGATTCGTGTTCTCAACTGAGAAACAGATATGTGGAGGGGCTTCCTACAAGGGCACTGAATATGTCAGAGATGATGCCTGTGGAGCCCCTGGCACACAGGAGCTGCCCTGCAGACTGCAGCACAGCCAGTTCACAGGGATGAGCGCCGGCATCAGCTGAGACAGTATCCAGTCTTTCAGCTCCTCCCACTAGCACACTCTCCCACCTCTGCTCATGCAGGACCTCTGTCCAGGAGTGCTTACAGCAAGGCTTCTGCCTCAAAAACAGGGCTTCTGGGGCTGACTTGGGAGTGTAAGGGTAAAAGGAAAACTTCCACTAGGCTTCCCTGATTGTTCACTGGAAATCAAGGGACAATAGGAGATTAATGGGAGGAAAAGGCATACAAATGTATTAACATACATAAACACAGGAGCCATGCAAAATATGAGACTCAAAGAAGAGCGCCAGATGACTGAAGTTTAAATAGCACCCTCTTCATAGGACAGAGGGAAATGGGGGTAGGTAATTTTCAAGGTTAGTAAATAATTTTGAGCGAAATCAAATGGACCCAGAAGGCAGACATTTTCCTATAAATGTCCTCTTAGGAAGCTGAATGGAACTGCAATTTAAGGGAAAGCGAGGGGCAAAACTGCACTGTGAACAAAGGTTGTCTTATTATGCAGGTAAAGCCTGCCTAGCAATCCCTCAAAGCCACCCTCAGAAGAACAGATGAAAAGTCTGGGCTTGGTGACAGCTTTTAGTCTTTTCTCCTTGCAGATGGGTGGTTAATCTTTCCTGGTTATTTGATGAGATTTCTAGGGAGGGGCCTTAAGACAGTTGCATTTCTTTTGGAAAGAAGTTTCCTTAGTCAGAGAAGGAAATTCTAGAGAGCCCCTTTTCCTGCACTTGGGGAGGGGCAAAGGAGAAACAAGAGAAGGTTAGAAAATTCTTAGTTCTGAGGCAGCTTCTAAGGACTTGCATTTTCTTTTAATTCACAGTGCTCAGCCTGCCAACGTTTCCTACTTTGGGGTATCATTCTCTGTGACCCCACAGGGGAATGGGGTCTGTCTTCAGAGCAGGCAGGAGGACCTCAAGGCAGAAGGGCAGAACCCTAGGGTGAGAGTCAAAGATGGTTTCCTGGACCTGAGACTGTAGTGGGGTTCATGCTAGAGTCACCCCAGTCTTCAGGTTCACTGCCCAAACACGCACTTGAGGAAGTCCGTGGGGGTAGTTCGTTGTTTTGCTCCTCACTGTCATTTTCCAAAAGGCACACAAGCCCTGGCCGCCTTATGCCAGGGCTCAGTCCACACCATGCTACATGAGCACCTGAGGGGAGGCTCCTCTCCAAAGTACATTACCGGGGCCTGTGCTAAATTTTTCAGCAGCCTCTTGCCTCACTAATGGTCCCAGGAAATAGACTGAGACTCCATCCCCAACTAAGTGCTCAGGCCTCCCCCACCTCTGTCCTGCCTGGGCAAGAAGCCCAGTGCCGCCCCGTAGCCCAGCTCTCCATGCAGCCTCAGCTACCAGTGGCCCTCTGCCAAGCACTTGGGCCTCCGCTGTGGGATGTAGTGCCTCATTTTACCCATAATTGTACATGGTCCCTGTGTGATGTCCGGGGAAGTGAAAAGTTGTGTCTCATTTCATTTGGGATCCAGTTAAATTCCCAAATGCTGCAACTGAGCAGGAGTCTCAGGGCTCAGAGACCAGCAGTAGGAGGAGTCTGGCTGCTGGGCCTGGACACCAGGCCACTCCAGCCTCTGACCAGCTCTGGCCATTGGTCACCACCCTGGCCTTGTTGGGTATTAATCCACCACACTCTGCCTGGCTGATCCCTGAGTCAGAGCCAGGCTGGGATATATGGGTCTCTGAGCCGACCAGCCTGTGACTCCCAAAAAGAGAGCACCCTTGCTACTTGGGAGGCTTGCCACCATGCCTAGCCAGCACTCTTGCTTTCTAAGCTGAAATCATTATACTTAGTCCCCTACTACATTCTACCCAAAAATGTATCCCCTCACAAAGTATACGTTCCCACCCTACCCCAATCCCACCATCATGATTTCTGAGTACTTTCCAGAAAACTATCTCCACTGGCTCCCAAGGGCAGAGCACTTCCTCCAGCCTCTGGAACATCCACCATGTTGATGGTGTATGGATGCTAATGACCCCATGGATGAGCTCTCTCCAGTGGGATCATGAAGGGAGAATGGGATCCCTGATTCCCCACAGAACAGCTAGGCCCAGCTGTGAGCTTGAGCAAATACCCTCAAAGCTCAGAGTTAACCCAAGTCCAGCGCTCTCAGTTTTCACAGGTGGCAGCCCAATCTTAGTGCTCCACTCAATCCATGTCTATGTCTACTTAATTCTCTGGAACTAAAATGGGGAATAGGGCCAGGCGTGGTGACTCACGCTTGTAATCCCAGCACTTTGGGAGGCCGAGGCAAATGGATCACCTAAGGTCAGGAGCTCGAGACCAATCTGGCCAACATAGTGAAACCCCATCTCTACTAAAGATACAAAATTAGTCAGGCCTGGTGGTGGGCGCCTGACTACCCACCACCTAAGGGAGGAGAATCACTTGAACCCAGGAGGCAGAAATTGCAGTGAGCTGAGATCGAGCCATTGCACTCCAGCCTAAGTGACAAGAGCAAAACTCTATCTTAAAAAATAAAAATAAAATAATTTTTTTTTTTGTAAGAAGAGGGGGGACTAGGATGGGGGGGACAAGCAGGGAGGTTCCAGCTCAATCCTCGCCAGCAGATATTCTTGCATCCTCCATACCTGAGCCTTCAGACCAATGCTCCCCAGGCCCAAAGGGGACCTCCCTTTCAAGTATAAGGCTCCTCTAATTCCTCACCTTAGGATTAACTTCTTTCCCAGATGACTGCCTTAAAGAATATCTATTCCTTGCAGCAAGAAGACCCTACTCCCAAATCCCACAGAGTGTGGTCTGGCCTGGACAAGTCTGCCCCAAGAAAAAAGCGACAGAGACCCTTAATAATTGAAATAGAGTTTAAGTACCATAAAGATGAGCTTTCAAGCATTAAAAAAAAAAAAAAAAAAAGGTTTACTGAGCCAGGCACCAGGCCTAGGAACCGAGAGGTGCATCCGGGCTGCCATGTTAGGTGGGCTTGGGCCCCACTGCTGGGGTCAGGAGGTATTAGAAAGGGTCTGGTCTGCTGGGCATGGTGGCTCACGCCTGTAATCCCAGCACTTAGGGAGGATGAGGAGGACAGATCACCTGAGGTCCGCAGTTCGAGACCAGCCTGGCCAACATGGTGAAACCCCGTCTCTACTAAAAATACAAAAATTAGTCAGGCATGGTGGTGGGCACCTGTAATCCCAGCTACTCAGGAGGCTGAGGCAGGAGAAATGCCTGAATGCAGAAGGCAGAGGTTGCAGTGAGCCCAGAACACGCCATTGCACTCCAGCCTGGATGACAGAGTGAGACTCCGTCTCAAAAAGAAAAAAAAAAAAGAAAGGGTCTGGGAGCTCTAGGTGACCACAGGCCCACATCTATACACACACCGTGGCACATTATTTATTGATCAGGTGGCACAGCATTGTAGGCAGCAGCATGGCAAAGACAGTGTGGAATCAGAGTCGGGCAGCCTCGGATGGGATTCTGGTTCTGCCACAGCTGGCTGTGTGATGGAAATCTACCACATCTCTCCAAGCCTTGCTGTCCTGTTTCATCAAATGAGGACATTGCACTGAATCACATGGTCTGCACAATGCCTATGCATGTGCCTGGAATCTTCCCCTCTGGCGTCCCCTCAATGCCCATGGTGCTTCCTGCACAGGGTGTACCATAGTTGCTTGCTGTCTCTTTCTGAAGCCTGCTGTGACGAGGGGCTGTGTGGAGGGAAGGCAGTGGGCCTCTCCCTGTGAGGTCCTCAGGGGGCTGAAGGCAAAGTCAGAAGTAAAAAAAGAGTGGGGGCACCCCATCCCCAACCAGCTGCCATCCCAGGGCACTCAGCCTAAGGTCACTGTATTTGCATGCTATTTGCATAAATCTGCATATACATTGCATTCCCACTATGTCTTGTAGGCAATTATTGCATTTAGGCAGCTCTGCATTCCAGGAAGGGGCACAAGCAGAGATGTGACCTCCTGAACTTCATGACAAGAAGGTACTCGAAGCTCCTCTCCCACCTCCAGCAGCAAATTTCTGCCCTGGGGCTGTCCCGTGTTGTGTTTGAACCCTGCTCTGGGGCTCCTGCCCGCTGCCTGTAGTGGCTACCATTAGAAGTTCCTGTTAATTGGGGACGGCAAGGTCACAACATCTCTGCTCCTCTCCCACATCTCAGCAGTTCTAATTTAAACCAGATTAGAATCTTTCCACTCGGTAGTCTGGTAGGGAAATTATAGCTAACAATAATTTATTATATAAGTCAAAATAGCCAGAAGAGAAGAACTATAATGTTCCCAACACAAAAAAAGATAAATGTTTGAACTGAAGCATTGAAGCGATGCTCCAATTACCCTGATTTGATCATTACATATTGTATGCAAGTACCAAAAGATCACATGTACCCCAAAATATGTACAACTATGATATATCAATTAATTTTTTTAATTGATTTTTTTCTTATTTTCCTGCATAGTGGCAGAATCACAGCTCACTACAGCCTCAACCTCCCGGGGTTCCAACAATCCTCCCAACTCAGCCTCCTGAGTAGCTGGGACTATAGTCCCTCGCCACCATGCCCAGCTAATTTTTTGTGTGTTTTTGTAGAGATGGGGGTCTCATTTTGTTACCCAGCTGGCCTGTAACTCTTGGGCTCAAGGGATTCTCCTGCCTCAGCCTCCCAAAATGATGAGATTACAAGTCTGAGCCACCAACTCTGGCTGATATATCAATTTTTTTTTAAAAAAGGATCTTCGGCCGGGCGCGGTGGCTCAAGCCTGTAATCCCAGCACTTTGGGAGGCCGAGACGGGCGGATCACGAGGTCAGGAGATCGAGACCATCCTGGCTAATACGGTGAAACCCCGTCTCTACTAAAAAAAAAAATACAAAAAACTAGCCGGGCGACGAGGTGGGCGCCTGTAGTCCCAGCTACTCGGGAGGCTGAGACAGGAGAATGGCGTGAACCCGGGAGGCGGAGCTTGCAGTGAGCTGAGAGCCGGCCACTGCACTCCAGCCTGGGCGGCAGAGCAAGACTCCGTCTCAAAAAATAAAATAAAAAATAAAAATAAAAAAGGATCTTCTCCAGACTTCAGAGCGATCCAGGTGTAAGTGGCCCTCATGTCCAGGTGGGTGGGGCCAGGCATCTGCAGGGATCTCAGGCTCCTTGGATTGTTTGGGATGGAGGCCCAAGGAGGGGGAAGGTCTGGGGTCTCACCCGAGCTGGTGCACCCCAAGGAATAAGAGTAATCACATGGGCCTGGAGCAGAAAAGGGAAGAGAAGGGCCGCCAAGGATGAGGATTTCTGGGGCTTCAGGAAAGATTGTGGAACTGAATGGCAGAGCTAAGGGAAAACTGGACCTTGCAACCACCCAAATCAGGCCCTCCAGTTGGGTCTGGGGCCAAGGGAGAGTGCAGCCTGGCTTCTGCCATTCTCCTTTCATCCCCTCCTGAGCTTCTGAAATCCACAGAATTGTGGTGAAGGACAAGGAGCCGGAGCCAAGGGCTCACAGGCAAAGCGAGGCGGGGAATTCAATGTGTTCAAGGCCTACATTGCACCATCTGCCCTTGGTTTACTCTACCTAATGTTCCCATTTGACCAGTAAGAAAACTGAGGCTCAAGATTCAAACCCAGGTTCTTGTAACTTCAAAAACCTTGTTCTTTTTAGGTGTCAAAGTCAATAGGTGGGCCACGGGGCTAGCAGTCACTTCTCTTCCTGGACTCAGCAGTCAAGGGACAGGACCTGAACTAAATTGCCTTTCTGCAGACTTTTCAGCCTCAACCAGAGGCCTGCTGCAGGCAGTTGTTTGAACTCCTTGATTAAATGTTCAGCCCCTGGCCTGGGCGGCAGGCTCCCTACACACAAGACTTACTGAGTCCCCCAAATAGACTTCAAAACACAGTGCTGAGACTCTGCCTGCCAGTTGCCCATTAAGTTCATCCCAGCCTGGCATCTTCCTTTGTTGGTCCACTCTCCCTGTGGCTACCAGGGAGAAAGTCTTTTCAGAGATGAATAAGGGCGTCCAGACAACAGAGACGTAATAGTAGGTGGTGGAACCAAAACAGAACCAGGGACCTGAATCTTGTCTCTGCTACTGTCTGAGCTATGTCACATCAGACAGGTGACTTAACCTCCTGCGTTTCCAAATTCAGTTTCCAATTCAAAACCTCCTCAGTTTCCAAATTCAAAAACGGAAAATGTATTATGATGATCAGATGAGTTAATACAATCAAAATGCGTAGAACAGCATCTGGGATGCAGCAAGCACTCAAAAACATGTTAGCTATTATGATCACATAGGGACTCATACCTCCTAAAATCTTCCTGGGCTCCCACCACCAGCATGATAAAGCCTCATTTCTCACCAAAGGCAAACCAGGCCTCTCATCTTCTGCCTCCTCCCTCCCCAGCCCCATCTCTTTAAGCGCCTCTCAGGGCACCTCCGCCCTTGCATAGGGCAGGACCTGTTCCTAGCAACCTTCAAAGCAGCAGGGGAAGTTTCCAACACCAAGATCTCAGACACCTCAAACTGGCAGGAGTGTGAGGTCCAAAAAGAAGGGATTTTATGAATCAGCCAGCCATGTGGGTGGGGCATGGCCAGGTTTCCTGATTCCCAGACCAGGGTGCCAACAACACCTACTGTTCATGTGAGAAGAGGAAGAGGGGCCACTGGCATCTTTTGCCCACCTGGGGTTCCTCGCTGTGGGGAGGGGAGGCCAGAGGACAGCAAGTTCCCTGAGGGCTTCTCAGAGAAGAGGAGGGTTTAGATCATCGCACAGGATGAGGAAGAAGACCTTCCCCAAGAGAGAGGAGCAGAGCCTGCCTGGAGGTAAATTTCTTTTGGGAACTGTCTTCTTTAGTAGTTGCCTTCCTCTCCGAACACTCTTTCTTTTCCTTTCCGATGATCTGACAGCCTTTTAATGAACACCTACTAAGTGCCCAGCATTTCCTGGGAACTTAATTCTTACAATCTGCTGAGAGGTCTATACACTCATTCCACGGTGGAGGAAATGGAGACTTAGGGGAGAAGTGAAATTTGAACCAGGTCCGTGTGGTTTCAAAGCCTGTGCGTGTTCCTTTACCCTATGGAAGCCTCCAGAGGCCAAGGTCTCACCTCCCCTCTTCCCCGGAGGCCCCAAACCTGAGTAGCTGTGACCCAAGACCTTTGAGGGAGGATCTTGAGGCATGATCTCCCTTATCTTTTCTTGCAGTGACTTGGATTCTCCCAGGCTGCTGTAACCAGCACATGCCTAAAGGTGGCTCTGAGATGATGGCCCTCTGTGCCCGTGTCCATGAAATGAGGTAGTACACCACATAGAACCAGACTCTCAGTGACAGGCCTGATATTCCACAGACCTGCATCCAGGCTGTGCAAATCTCAGGTAGATACAACCAGTGGTTGGGGATAGCTGGTAGGATCTTGCCTAAGCAGACCAGGGAGCTCTGTGAGGAGTGTTTGGGAGAAAATCCCCTAGGTTCATCTCCCTGCATGGACTGCCCCTGCTGCACCCTCACACTAAGCTGGTCCTAGTCCTCAGTACTGAGGGGTCACCACAGGTGTGTAGGCCACAGCTCAAGGAGCCCTCTACCTAGCGGGTCAAAGATAGTGGAAGATCTGAGAGTCAGGCAGACCTGGTCCAAATCCTGGATCTGCCATTTCCTCCCAGCGTGATGCTAAAAAAAAGTCACTTCTTCATCTGAAAAAATGGGGCTGATCCCACCCGTTCTGCAGGGTCTCAGTGGGGATTGAAGGCGGCTGACCTCAATGTAGCACGATGCCTGCCCCAGGTGGGACTTCAGCAAACTTCACTTCCCTTCTCTTCCCTCCCCTTGAGGGCCAAGACCAAGAAAACAGAACTGGGTATGCGGAAACCTATCCCAGCCCTGTGGGGTGGATTTATCTTCTCTTCTGATCACAGTGTGTTTGCATATGACCTTGAGGCCAGTGACTTTTACACCTTGCCTATGCTGGGCTGGGCTGTGACCTGGCTGTGACTTGCCTGACCTCAAGCCACGCCTCAGCTGACACCCGTCTTTCCACCACCCCTGCTGTGCTGAGTGAGCGCCAGCCACCTGTCCCATTGTTCCTGCCCCAGGCTGTGTGTGGAGAGTGGTCTGACGGGGCAGATAGCACCCTACACTCCAGATGTGTTGAAGTGGGCTCTGAGGGTCAGAAAAAAAGCAGAGAGGGGCACGGTGTGAACGTCCTGTGCAGATTTACCCCCAAGTGGCCCCCCAGCTGGTTGGGTTTTCTTTTCTCAGTAACTCCTGGCAGAAGTCCAAGGAGGCCTCCTTTTCCCAAACCCTCTGTCCTTGGCTCAAAAATCCAGCAGAGGACGTGCCACGACCACAAAAGGTGACAGCAGTCAAGGGGAAAGAGGGATCCCTTACTGGAGTGCACAGATGTTTCCTATGTATTTTGCTTACACGGTTGACTTTTTCCAGAGGCTGCTTGGGATGGTTTTACATCGAAAAGCTTAGCAATAAGGCTAATAGTAAGTCAGACAAAAAAATCATGGACTGGGGGAAAGAAAGTAGCATTTAAACATATTTAATAAGGATAATATAGTCATGAACATGTGTCTGAGTATCCTGGCTACCACAGTAAAAGGGGAAATACGATTAGTTACAGGAAAAGAGTAAACATACTAATCATGTTTTTTTTTTTCTTGGAGCTTTGTGTAATAGGCACTGAGTGTTGAAAAGGGTAGAGTTATTTACTCCATATTTGTAGAAATTCAGAAGATTATCAGACTATTTGCGTCACAAGGACTTTTAAGCAAGCAAAGAGTATGATGTTGTCATGCACCCTGGTGAGGGGAAGTGTCGTCCAGTTCTAGGTTTCTGTGAATCTACCTTGATGCAGGTGTTCAGGGAGTAGTGAGTTTCCTTGGTTGTAATGCAGACGAGCGCTTCTCAAACTTAAACATGTATACAATCTCCTAGGGAGTCTTGTTAAAATGCCATTCTAATTGGGGAGCTTTGGGGTAAGCCTGACACTCCGCCATCCTAAAACCCTCCCAGGCCATCACGAGCACCACCTTCTGAGCAGCAAGGGGTTAAAGCCCAGGCGTCTCCCATGATCTAGTAGTGAGTGCCTTTCTAATCTCCCCCAGCTGAAAGGCAATGCAATGTTATGGACAGGCAAGAAGAATCTCTTCCTTGGCTCTGTAAATGCTTCTGGGATGTGCAGGGTCAGCCTCCCTCCATTCTGGTTGGCAATCTTGGTCTAGTCACGAGCCAAGACCATTGATCATACACAAAAGTTTAAGTACCTACTATGTGCCAGGAAGCTCCCTCAGAAAGACGGTTGGTCCTGCTCCCTGACCCACCCTCCACCCCGGCATCTTTGATCCACTCTTCCTTAAGCAACTGCCTTTGTCAATGCTCTCTTGAGCCAAAACAAACAAATGAAAAGCAACTTCCTTTCAAACCTTCTCCATACTCTCCTGCTGGCCACAGTTACATTTCCCTGCAGATACACAGATTCTTATGACACAGAGCTCAGAGAGCGCTTCCTCTCTGGAGGGCTCATGTTTCGAGAGAAGACTGAAAGGAGGACAACCTTATGCTCCAGTAGAATTCCAAATTCTGGGGTGCAGGGAGATTTGGTGTGTGTATGTGGTGGTGAGTGCCCTAATGCCCCATAAGCCACACTTTACAATGTTGTACAATATTGGCTCACAATCATGGGCCATGGAAAGTGGAGTCTTAAGGTTCAGTCCCAGGCTCCAGCACTCCTTTATCAGCTGGCCTCCCCACTCAGCGCTCTCTCCCACTACCCGCCCTGCCTCAGCTCTGAGTGCTGCTGATGTGCCTCCACCCATCGAGATGGCAAAGACAATGCCTCCTTTTTACCCTGAATGCAGCCTCACATAGGGAAGAGCTTCCTGTGCCCCAGAACTTTGAAGAGCCCTGCAGCACCTGATCTAGTGGGGAGAGTATCAGTGGGGAGTGGCACCTTTCCTGAGGCCATGGCCCACCATGGCCTGGGCAGGACCAGATCCAAGTGGCCCGGCTCCTGGCAAGGGTTGTCAGAGTACATTGGGGCACGCAGCTTCCCGTGACCCTCTCGTTTTCATGCAGGATTTATTTTGTGAAGTGGATCTGCTCTGTCCCAGCCTATAAATGCTGGATTAATCCAAGAAGCTGAGGGTGAACAACATCCCTCTCCTTCCTAATCAAATAAGAAATAAATCTATATTTTCTTCCTGGATAGTCTCTTCTTAGCCAAACGGCTAGCCTGGTCGTCAAGGAAAAGGGCAATCCCGGGGGGTCTGAACATTGAATATTCAGCAACTCCGGGGGCAGAGACGTCCCTAAGTGCACGAGTGGAGCACCCCTCTGAATCAGCATCACACACCAGCCAGGGGCATACAAAGGAGGAGAGCAGAATGGGCAGGAGCTGTAGGGACACTTCTGAGATACTAAAAGAGGCGAGGAAGGGTGAGGACAGGTGTGCATTCCTGCAAAGGGTATTTACTGAGCACGTACTATGAGCCAGGCGGTGCTCTAGCCGTTAGAGATACAGAACTCACTAAACATAAAAATCCCTCCCCAGCAGGAGCTCACATTTCTATGGGAGAAGAAAGTTACTGAAAAACAGTCCAAAAAACTCTATTTGATAGTGTGTTCAAAGGTAATACAGCCTATGGGGAAAAAAAAAGAAAGAAAGCAGGTACATGAATGAGGAATGGGGGTGATCATAGAGATGATGACCTTTCAGCAAAGACTTGAAGGAGGTAGGGAGGGTCCCTAGGGATACCTAGGGTCCAGGCAAGGGGAACGGCAAGGGTCTGGATCCTGTCAGATCTATCTGAGGCGGGACTGAGTGTGAGCAGAGAGACGGAGACAGAGGAGGAGAGAAGGCCAATCGCACTGGGCCACAGCTATTGCAAGGACTTTACTTTTGCTGGGGGAGGGGGGAGAGTTTTGAGCAGAGGAGAAACGTGATCTGGCAAACATCTTGAAAGCATGGTTCTGACTGCTCTGCCCTTGGCGGAGGACACCAGAGTCTGGCCCATAGAAGGTGCTCAACAAAGCTCAGCACATTGCACTCCTCCCTGGAGTAGGAAAGGGCTCGTCTGCTTTGAGAAATTTGGCCCTCAAGCTTCTGGAAACATCTGACCCTACGCCAGGTGAGACAAGCTCACACTCAAAAGTCCCCCTTAGTCCAGGGGTCAGTGGACAGAACAAACACCAAAGGTCAACGGCGTGGGTGGTGCCCTCTCCGCCAAGGTGTGTGTGCCCAAGTAGGGCATTCACCTCCCTCCCTCTGTGAGAAATTTCAGACCCCTCTTCTTTCCAGCAGGAGTTCATGTTCCTTTTAAGATAATCCTCTGTAGACCTCTGCCAGCCCAGCCTTCAAAATGTCTCCCTTTCTCTCTCTTACTCATGGAGAGCCCCCTCACCAAAAAAAGTCTCCCTCTCTCTTACTCATGCATAGAAAGCCCCACAAAAAGACACTGGTTCCCAGGGATTCTTCCAAAGATGCTGGAAGACCTCTCGGTGTTTGCGTTTCCCAAGCTCAGTTTTTGTCCCTGGGCATTAAAGGAAGGATATTCAGCCATCCCCGTCAGCAGAAGCAGGTCTCGAAAGAACAGCTACTGTGGGGGGAGCATATTGGGGGCACCAGAGAGAGCTAGGAACTGGGTCTTGTCTTTTCAAAGTTTACAACCCACTGCAGGGGCAACTCACCAGCCCCGGCACCCTACGGACAGGAACCTCCATTGGGCACCTGTGTCTCCAGTACTGGGAACACTGTCTGGCACCTGAGGCACGGTAAGTGTTGAATGGATAAAGGACCTGTGAGAATTGCCACAAGAGGTGTTGCCCTGGGGCAAGGTGGGACAGGAAAATTCTTGCAAGAGAAAGGAGAGGCTCTGGCCTTGGGCCCTGGCTGGGCAGAGAGCTGGGAGGTGGGTATTCAGGCAGGAGGAAAGCTGTGTGGAGGGGGAAGCAAACTGCCTGCGGGTGGGTCTCGGTGGGGTTGGGGTGGCGGGAAGGGCCCTCACAGCAGCGCTCCCTCCACAGGGAGACCAGAGCTCTGCCTCTTCCTCCCGACCCTGCCCTTTGGGGTCTAGTTACGGGCCTTCCCTGAGGCCCAGTTCCTGCCTCTGGCCTCTGGAGGCTTATCTCCCCAACAGAGGCTGGCTCCCCAGAAAACAGGATTCTTAGACTTCCTAAAAATAACCTGAAGCTCCTCATCAGAAGCTAATAGAATACGCCCCCCAGGAATACTCTAGAAAGAGTACCGGGGTCTCGAACCCCCACTCAGCCTCCACGAATCTGAGCGGAAAAGCCCGGGTCTCCTCACCTGTAAAGAGAGTAACAGCAGCCGGCAACTGTGACCATAGGTGAGAAAGGGCTTCGGACCAGGGCGCACTCCTCTAGAAAGGCGCCCACAGACGGCCTCACCTTACTTCTGCCCGGCCTCACTGCTGTGCTGTGAAGCCATCTGCACTGGAAGTGCGGAGGGCAGCGAGCAGTGCGCCAGGGGGAGCGGGGCACGGGCAGGGTTTCAGAGCCCAGAAGGCTTAGACAGGGAGGCAGCTCCGGGAGAAAGGTGCCCGCCATCCCACCGGTCTTGGAACCTGAGGACTGCTGGGAAGGGTCAAAAGTCTGCCCTAAGGGTGGACAAGGGACAGAGATGGGCAGGACCACAAAGGCCTTGTTGAGAGGGAAGGGATCCGGACCCAATCTGGCGCCCTGGCCTCTTCCCACCTGCAACCATGGCTGCCACTTGGGCTCCGTTAGAAAATGGATAAGGATTCGAGGTGCTCCTCAGGTTAAGAGAGGGGGGCCTAGAGGTCACCCTGGCCTCGGTGCCCTCCCTGGCCGGGTTAAGGGGCGGTCCCGGAGTTCCGCTCACTTCAGCCGTGTGCGGGGCACTGCAAATCAGGAAGTGTTGGAGCCGGCTGGGGACCTCCCGCCTGGGGCCAGGGGAGGAGGGTGGTTAGACGCCGCCGCCGCTGCCGGGCCTGCAGGACTGGGCGGGGAGCGAGGACCCGGCGGCTCCTGATTGAGGCCCCGGGGGAGGTGGCCGAGCCGGATAAGCTGCGGCGGGCTGGCGGGCGGCCACCTCCCCTGCAGGTCCGGCCCTCCCGGGCGGGTGGGGCGCGCGAGAGGAGGAGCCTCGGGCCGAGCCACTGCCTTCGCCGCGGACCTTCAGCTGCCGCGGTTGCTCCGAGCGGCTGGCCGCAGAGGTGAGTGACCCCTCCCCCGGTCTCCGCGGGGCTGTGTGCTGCGCCGGGTCCCCGAGACGCCCGCCCGGTTGCACCCTGCGCCATCGCCGCACGGACCTCGGGTGCCGCCACACGTCTGGAGGCGACCCCTCTACCCTGGGACCGAGCCACGTGCGCCCGGCGGCAGATAAACCGGGTTCGGGGCCCCCACCCCGCGTGCCTTCCTTCCCTAGGCGCAGAAGCCGCTTGCGCCATGCGAGTTGGGCAGGGCCGGCGGCGACAGTGGCGGGGAGCAGGCTCCGGAGCCCCGGGTGCAGATGTGGGCGCCCCTCCAGGTGACCTCGGCTGAGTCCACAGGTTCCGTGTGCCCCACAGCTGGGGCTCTGACCAGCGGTCCCAAAGGAGGGCTGGTAGCTGTGGGCGGGATCTTCTAGGCTCTTCCTCGCCAGACCTCCCAGTCCCTTCGCAGCCGGGCAGGGCAGGGGCAGGGGCTGGGCAGGGGCGCCCGACCTTGGTCCCCAGGAGGAGGCTGGTCTGACCAGTGCCCGCCTCTGCCCGCAGAGCTCTTGCCTGGCAAAGTTCCCTTTCCTGCCCGGCAAAGTTCCCCCTCCTGCCCACTTCCCCGAAATTTGGGGACAGACTGCCCTGAGAGGTGTGGTTGAAACTTTGGTCACCCTGGGTAAATGAAATGGAGGGTGTGCCCAGATAATATGCCGTGCGGGGACCAGAAAGCCGGATCCGTGGGGAGAAGCAGGAAGGTCCTGCTGGAGCCCTGGCAGAGGGCACGGAGAGGCCTCCCAGGTATCCAGGGCCACCTCAGAGATGAACTCCAGAAGTGGGGGGTTCTGGAAATAGCCCCAGGGAGGTATTTCTGTCCATCAGAGTGCAGCCATAATATAATTAACAGCAGATATTCCCATTTATGTGTGCCAGGCATCTTGCTAAGGGCTTTGTGCATAATATCCCAGTTAATCCTCACAACAGGAAGGCACCATTATCTCTTGTTAAAAATGGGGAAACAGCCTCAGAGAGTCCACATATTTTGCAAGGATACACAGCTAGCAAGTTGCAGAAGTAGGATTTGAACCCAGAGTTATCAGACTTGGAGCCCAGAGGAACCTACCAGTGGGGTGAAACAGGCTGTGTCCTCAAGAGGATTCTGGTAGCCCCAAGAATACAGTGCTGGGAGCCAGAAGGTCCACAAAACCAAAGGGTCTCACCTGGGTGTGTCCCCTCAGTCACCTGCAAGGCTTGTTAAAAATATAGATCCCCAAGTCCCATCCAAAGCTGACTGAATCAGCTAGGAGCACCTGGAGGACCCAGACTGTGTCTTACTTACCTGTGTCCCCAGTGGCCTGCAGAGGGGCTGGCAGGGAGCAGGTGCTTAGCCAATGTCTGATGGGTAAGTGGGCGGAGTGGGGTAGATGGTGTCACTAGTGTCCTGAAGGGGCTTAAATGGAGCAGGTGGCCTCAGCCAGGCAATGTGGCAGCAGGTATGGAACTGACACAGTCTAATGCTGGCCTCAGAGCCAGCAGGGAGCTCAGGCTGGGCCACTTGTCCACCTGGAGGTTGAGCAGCCTGCCCCAGGTTTGCTGAGGTCCCCAGGACCAGGCCAGGTCAAGCTGGGATCACACATGTGCCCTCTCCAGCCTAGAGATGTCAAACAGGTAGATTCCTCTCCCATTCATGTCTCCTATCCTTGGCCCACAGCCCTTCCCTCCTCGGGCTTATCAGAGACCAGGGTGCTGGGCAGGGCTTCACATAGTTAAAAAGTGAAAGTTCTTGAGTGAAGTCCAAAGGCGCACACCTGAGAGCTGGGTGGGTAAAGGTCGCTGGCTGAGAGCTGGGGGGAGAGTCTGGCTTTGGAGTCAGATAGATGAGTCCAAATCTCAGCTCCTTACCCCCTGACATGAAGCCCTCAGCTCTCTGAACCTCTGTTCATTTGCAAAACCTTGCCAAGGACTTCAAACAGGATATCCTCATAAAACAAGGATGCCTATCTGGGGGACTAAGTGTGTGAAGTGCTGAATTTTAGGAGTGCAGTAAATATCAGATCCCTCCTTCTTCACCTCAGGTTTGCGTGTTAACCAGTGAGGGGCCTTCCAGGCTCAGTACTCTTCTAGACCAAACCACTGACTTTCCTAAAGAAGGTAACTGAGGCCCAGAGAGTGGCCTCCAGGTTCCGTACTCTGTGGCAGAGCTGGCCTTGGCTCCAAGCCCCAGGGTTCCCAGCTCTGTCTTAGCTGATGCCTCCCAGACTGGCAGTCTACGCTGCCTGCTGCATTCCCTGTCTAGCTGCAAATGAACAACTGAGCGGGCTAGGGTGAGGTTCAGGCAGGCTGGGGCAGGGGAAGGAAGCAGGTCATTCGGGGAGTCAGGCTCCCTGGTCTTCCAGCTGAGGCTGGATCCGCTCTTTCCTGTCCACCCACGGTGCATAGTGGCCAGGTCTTCCCGAGCTGGGCAGGTTGAGTACTATGAAACTGCTTTCTAGCATCTAGACCAGGGAGGTGCCTCTTGATTTAAAATGAGGATGTTTACCAGTTTAAGTAGTTATTAGAACCTAAGGCCAAGTTGGCGCCTTTCCTCCCTCTAGGGGTTGGAAGGGTGTATGCCTCTTTTTCCGCTCCTACCTCACCCCTGCCAACCCATTCCAATTTGAGAGGCTTTGGAGATCACAGAACTTAGAGAGGAGAGGGGCAGGGGTCAGGGTGAGACTAGGTGGTCTTCAAACATTGGGCTACTGAAGTCCCACTTCCTCCCATCAGTCTCCTGCAGCTGGGTCCACCCACCTGTCCAACACAGCCTCCCACGGGTCCCGGGCCTCTGTGTACTCCAACCATCACATCCTTGGCATGCCACACACCACCACCATCTCGCCTGAAATGCCAGTCCTCATCACTGACATTCAGCCTCCCATGTGCCGGCTCCCGGGCCAAACACTTTACCTACAGGAGCTCATTTGTACCTGGAGACTCTTAGGAGGTCGACAGTGTTATTCTCCCAACCACGTGACTTTTCAAGCACATATGGACCCCAGCTTCTTTTTTTCCACCCCTATCCTGAGAGTCCTAGCCACTAACTAACCGCCACATTCTCCTGTCCAAATTCTGCCTCATCGGTTATTCATTCAGCAAACACCTACTGAGCACTACCTTTGAGCCAGGCACTCTAAGACCAGCTGAGTCCCACTGCTGGCAGGATGAGTGTTGTCATTAATCACCCCACAAACACACATGCCCTCTGCGTACGTGTGAATCTGAGTGAGGAGACACGTGGCGGTGAGGCCCAGGACCTATCGCTCATGTGAATGAGCCAGGATGCAAACCCAGAGACACCCCCTTCCCTCACCCACTGAGCCGGAGGGATCAACCACTGTGCCTGTGGTGAGGGCTGACAGGCGACTGCTCATGGCTGAGAAACTCTTGCGTTGTCATTTCAACCCAAGGGCAGAGTGTGTTCCTCTTCAGGTGTGGCCTGGCCTCATGAGCACTCCTCCGAATGGGTCAGGCGTTGGTTGCTTCAGTGCCATAAGAACGCTGTCATTGGAGAGTTGTTCGATATTCAACTCCTCCCAGTCAGTCTGTCTTCTGCATGCCCACAGTTACCGAGCAGCGCAGGCAACAGGTGAGCACTGATTGTTCCTCAATCAGACAGTGACTTCCTCCATCTCCGCCTTCTGCTTAATGAGAGCCAGGTGGGAGTTCAGCATACATCGCCTGTGTAAGCCTTCTTTTTAAAGGTGTAAAAAAAATACTGCCCCAAGATTATAAAGCCAACTTCGGTGCATGTAAAGAGATTTGGGGTTGGTGAATGGGCCCACTAAGCTTTATTTGGTGGTGTCAGCTGTCTCGGTTCATGTGTAGACAGCAGGGCCCCCAAAGCTGGCATGCTGGGGTCTGCGAGTGAACAAGCTTCCCATTTCTTTTATTTATTTATTTATTTATTTATTTATTTATTTATTATTTATTTATTTATTTTATTTCTATCTTTTTTTGAGACAGACTCTCGCTCTGTTGCCCAGGCTGGAGTACAGTGGTGTCATCTCGGCTCACTGCAAACTCTGCCTCCTGATTTCAAGCAATTCTCCTGCCTCAGCCTCCCGAGCAGCTGGGATTACTGGTGTGCTCCACCACACCCGGCTAATTTTTGTATTATTAGTAGAGACGGGGTTTTGCCAGGTTGGCCAGGCTGGTTTTGAACTCCTGACCTCAGGTGATCTACCTGCCTCGGCCTCCCAAAGTGCTGGGATTGCAGGTGTGAGCCACCATGCCCGGCTGCTTCCCATTTCTATAAGCATCCAGCTGGTGGGGTGGCCAGCAGGCTGTGGGGAGTGGTGCCTGATTTTCCCAGTGGGCTTGAGAGGGTAACAGTATACCCCCAGTCAGGGCGAGCGTCTCTCTGAAGGTGAACTCTGGGTGCACAGCTAGAGGATACAGTGGCTGAGAGCTGGGCCCTCTGGGTGAGGTCTGGCCTGCATATTGCCACAGTGGGCTTGCTGGCATCCAAGGGGGCTTTCTGGGTGACCATCCAGGCCTGCACGAGGGTCAGTAGCACACTGAATGCAGTGGAGTTTGAGAGGACGCACCATCGGCCGTCAAATCGCCCCAACCTGGGTGTGAGGCCAGAGGAGCTGTGGGAAGTGAGGAGCTGTGGGAAGAGAGTGCCAGGCCCTCTGGAGATGACCCTCTGGCCCTTGGAGATGTCTCTGGACTGGCCAGAAAGAAGGTGGTACCGGGAACTGGAAGGGAAGGAAGCAAGACAGTGCTGGGCCCAGCAGCCAGAAATCAGGGTGATGGGTAGATGGAGGGGCGGACATCTGGGAAAGCCCTGCCCTCCTGGTGTTCCCAGATCTGAAGGCTGGAGGTTGGAAAGCTTGCGTCACCCGGGCTGGTGTGAGTTCCAGTGAGGCTGCTGCTTGCCCTCCCGTGACCTTTAACATCTGGTATGGCTGCGTGGGGGGTGCTGAGAGGAGGGGAAGTCCCAAGGTTGAGGGAGCTCAGGGTAGAGCCAAGGTCTCAGTGAGAACCCCAGGGGGCAGCTGTCACAGCTGACCTGGAGTCCTCCAGGAACGTGTACTCTCCAGCTCCTGTACTCTCAAAAGCAACAGAAAGGTTTGCTTTCCTCAGGTGCGGTTTCCTCACAGTGCAGCTTCTCCAAAGAGATCTGGAGACCCCCCAGCAGCTTTGATAGGAAAATAGAGTCCTATCTACCCCACACCAACACACTGAACTAGAGACTCTGGGCCTGGGACTGCCCAGAAACCCACCCACTTAAACTGCCCGGGCGATTCTGGTGTTCACGAACATTTGAAAGCACTGCCTAAGACCCTCTGGCTCAACAGGTATCCACCAGCTTCACCTAAGCAGAGCATGATGTGAGGGACTGTGAGGATGTGCAGGGGTGGAGGGCACATAGGTCCCTCCCTCAGCTGACCATAGAGCACCCAGAGTGGCAGAGGGGCCATGTGCAGTGAGTGGCCACAGCAGAGCAAGGAAAGGTGCACACAAGAGCAGTCCTAAGGAAGACATGTGTTTAGGGGTTTCACATTCACTGTTTAATCGTCAGGACAGAGAGGGAACGCAACCTGCCCAAGGTCACACAGCTAGCACATGGCTGGACCGGAATTCACACACAGCTCTGTCCAGCTAGGTCCACCAACTAACACAGCTGCCTCTCTGAATTCAAAGCAGGGAGAGATTGTCAGGGGTGAGGGTTGGGGGAGATGGTAGGTGTCTTAAGTGCCCAAGGCCTTGGGCTGGCTCTTCAAGGAAGGGGGATTGGGATGGGCCAGGAGGATGTCAAGATTTGAGATGGAAGGAATGCCATTGGCTGTGGTGGGGGGTGGAGTGGGCAGGGTCTGGAAGGAGGGGTAGTGGAAGTCAGTCCCTGCCTACCGGCCTGTGCTGGACTCCGCCGAGATTCAGCAATCTAGCCCTGCGCACAGGAGCTTTCACTCCAGTAGGAGAGAAGAGACCCAGGGAGCCACAGAGAACAATGAGGCCTTGGCTTGGTGTTTGGTGATGATAGAGAAAACCTGCCCAGAACCTGTTTATCAGATGCTCAGGGATCTGATAAACAGGTTCTGCACGCGGGCTTGAGATAAAGATGCCAGGGATACTTAGATGTGCCCTATTCCAAGATCACTGGGTTCCAAACAAGTTGGACAATAGAATACACTTATCCCTAAGAATGGACTTGCACATAATTCACTTCAACAACACAAAAGCTTCCAAACCTCCAGCCTCCTTTGGGCTGCCGATGTGGCCTCCAAGGTCCACTGAAAAGCCGTCCCCAGCCAGCAGAAACATGCCTGTGTCTTCTTCAGCCCCCGTCCATGCTTTGCCCTAGAGACAAGTGCTGTCATCTCTTTGTGGGTCTGTCTGTCTGTCTGTCTTTCTCTCCACTGTGAGCACTGACAAGCAAGTAAAGATGACAATGAAGCCTTTGTGGGCACCAAATGCTGAGAGCATTATCACTAAGCCAGTGGCAACCATGATGACTGCAATAAATTTCCCCCACAGAAATTGATAAATTGCCACTTTCTGCAGCCATTATGTTTGCCTTTGTATCCCGAAGAGTAAACACCTCTCTCCCTTTCTTTCTCTCTCTCATGTGTGTGTGCACACATTAGATGACATTTATTCATTTTATGCATCCTGGGTTCTACTGGTCGTCCCACCTCAGTTCCTGTAGCAAAGAGACTTGAGTCTGAGCCACTAATTATCACCAGTGAGGTTTCCTCCCTGAGCAGGAAGCAGCAGGCCAGAGCTGCGCTCTCTCAGTGCACTCTCCAACCAAGCATCAGTCACCACTCCCGGTCCAGTCCCTGTGGCCAAGAGCTGGCGTGCAGGCTGGAGGAGTCAGCTGGCTGTCTCTCTGGCAGGTCCCTCGTCTCCTGAGAAACCAAAAGTCAGAACCAAAGCCAGGCTGTCCTGCTTGGAGACTGAGCCAGAAAGGTGGCTCACCTCATGATGAGGCTGTCGAGTGACCTGAGAGCCTCAGACCCTCAGACCCTCATGTCAGCCAGATGTCGCACCAGCCTGCTGTTGGTAAATCTGGCTATGATGCACATCCAAGGTGGCATGGGTCCTGTGCAAACCCCTCCCTCCAGCTCCCCAATCCCCTGACCCCTGGCCAGCTGGAGGGTGCCCCTTGAATCTCCAGGAGGAACTTGACACCTCCCAGAGATCTGTACTGCCTTGGAACAGGCTGCAAAAAGTGCAGTATAAAATGGGAAATATGTATCATCTGCACATTTTCATGGCCCCTTTTTGAGGAAAGGAAGTCCAAGTTATTAAGTCAGGAGGCTTTTAAAAGTCAAAGGTTCAAGTATTTATCACACACAGTTGTGTGTGTGTGTGTGTGTGTTTAAGGATGTTAATGTTTATGATGCATTTCTGTGGAATGCAGGCCCATTGGGAATTGTACATTTTTCTTATTGGTAACCATTTCTGCATTGGTTTAGCACGGAACTGCTGCTGCAAGTAATTGAACCGGATTTTTCTAGAATGATTCGAAAATCTAGATGTTTGTAAAAAGCTCTCTAAATTATTCATTCACTTTTATTTTGCAAAGTGGTGTGATGATCAACTCTTTTCCATCAGACCTAACTTGCGCGCATGTGTATTTCTGCGGGATTGGCTCGAGTGTGCTTGAGCTTTCTGTATTCTCTTCTGTAGGAACTTCTCAGCCTTCCTTTTAAAAATATAATAATTTTTTAATGATGTCTAAATAATGATTCCAGGCAGTATTACAAGAAATATAACAGTAAAATGTTTGTAAGATTACATCAGAAAGGGAAAATGCCCACAGAGAAAATAGAAATATATCAATTAGATGTGTATGGCTATAACCAAGCTTTTAAACCATGATTTGAGACTGGCATCCTCCATCCTCTCTCCTCTCAGGTCAGCTGTGGGAGGCTAGGGGTGGGATAGCAAGAGGGACCTGGGATCAGGTGGGGCCTCCTGGACCCCAGGCCCAGTGAGAACCAAGCCTGGGGGTTTGGGGATAGCGGGCAGCTCTGGATTTGCAGAAACAGCCTGAGAATGAGAGGCTGGAAAGTGTGAGTTGGAGCAGCTCATTGAGGAGAGAGAAAACTGAAGAGGAAGAAAGCAGAAGACACCAAAGCCTGGTGCTGACCAGGTGACCAACTGTTACTCACGTCCCAAGCAATGAGCCGCAGGCCCTCGCCACCCCAGAGGCAGCTCGAATGCAGGGACGGGACCGGCCCAGGACACAGTGGAACTAGGGCAGGCAAGAGCCAACTCGGGGCCCGGAGGAGGTCCTTTAACCTGTCCGGGCCTCAGTTTTCTCTTCTGCAAAGTAGAAGGAATGATAGCCTTCCGCAGGTCAAACCTTGTGCACACATCCTCAGGCGCGATCCCCGACTTTGCCTCGCTGGCACTTCTCTGCATTTGACTCCTGGTTATTGCAGCTGTGTCCATGCCAGCATTTGTTAGGTGCTGGGATGTGCCTGCCCAGCTCCTCTCTGTTGGGGAAGATGGAATTCACGCTATAGGGGAAGCCCGGAGTTGCTACATGGGGCAGTCACAGGGTGGGGAACTTCCCTGAAAACTTCTTATTTGCATAAAATATGCCCTGCTTTTGACTTACATTGCAAATTTCAGATCCATAAAATGGGAAAGACTTTGCAGAAGCTGTTATTCACTTCACCTGACTGGGAGATGTAGATTTTTCATATCCAAGGGTGTTAGTTTTAATACTAACATTATTAGCATGTGGGGAGGGGTGATCGAGATGACAGGGAGTAGGTCCCCCCCACCACCTACCCCTGGGACTTGTAAGGGAAAGTACATACCACTGTATGTTAGTTGCAACCTGTTACCTGTGCTGCAGAGCCAAGAGGTGGGGAACTTAATTCTGCCTTGTAGAGGCACTGGGCCTTCCTGTTGAATTTAGCTAGCTGGGGGAAAGGCACTTCCCAGGGAAAAAGATTAAGCCTATAACCTAAGCAGAAAGAAAGCAAGAGCTCTGGGTGGGAAGTGGCCAGAGGCACAGACCAGGCAGACACAGGTTTGGAAGGGCCAAGGAGACAGCACATCTACCAATGGCAGTAGCTGGGCCTCACCTGCCCTGACACCCCCACCTAATGGAGACTGGGCAGACCCCTCCAAATGGTTGCTATGCCCTGGCCCAGAAGCCTCCAAAAACCCTGAAGCCATTGACTCAGCATTCCTGAAGGCTCCTTCCATGAGTACCCCCATACCAGGCTGCACCTCAGTGCACCTTAGATCTGGTGTTTGATTTTCACTCTGACCAGAGTTGCAGCAGTCTCTTTGCTAATATTTATTTCCAGTGTTTAAATTCATCTGTGCATAAGTCCTCAGTGTTACTAAGTTTATCAAATAGCAAAATGCTTGACTAGGTCTAACGATGTCACCAAGCTGCAGAAGGGATTAGAAACTCATAGTATTATTATTTCATCACCACTGAGTATGAGAGAGCCCCAGCTAGGTTCTGGGGAGAGCAGCTATGACTCACAAATACTCCCCTCAGAATCTAGTCTTAAATCATTCAAACCACAGAAATGTATTGAGCACTTACTGTGTGCCAGGCCCCAGTAGGTGCTAGAGACACATAAATGAGTTTTTTATTGGCCCCCATCCAATGAGGTGACAGACAAGAGAACCAGTGTGTGCAGCCAATGGTAATGTGACAAAAAGTGCAGAGTTAGTTCCAGAGCGTGAAGTCCTCCCTGTCCTAGACCCAGGTGGAAGCCAGGAGCTGCTCCCCAGGCTGCCTGGACCAGCCTTTTGAGCTCTTAGGACTCTGGCAAACGTCAAAGCTGTTGCAAAAGTCAGAGCTCTTGCAAAAGTTGGTGCTGGCCCATGGCAGGTGGTTGAGAAGTGGCTGCATGACTCTCCCCATGCAGAGCAGTTAGAGGGTGGAGGCCGACTTCCAGTATCCCTGGGAATCCAAAGTAAGAGGCCACTGAGGGGCAGGGGAGGGCCCCTCAGAGGCTTCCAGAAAAAGGCAGTGCAGCAGCTGGACAAACCAAAAGAAGGCACACATCCCTAAGCCCAAAAAGCAGTTGATGTGAGGCAGGCCGAGCTCCGTGGCAGACACCCTGAGCTGCCTCTGTGTGTCTTGGCTAACTCTGCTCTTTCCTTACTCCCATGGCTTGCCCTGCCCAGGAGCAGGGCTGAGGCCCATCCCTGATTCAGTAAATCCTATGCCATAACAAGGGGAAGGGTGGGGGCAGCCACAGCCCACAAGACCCACCAGTCCCAGGGTTTGTGCAGCTCCAGGTCTCCCTGGAAAGCAAGAAACCACCCAGCTCCAGACGCTGAGGCTGCAGATTCAGCTGCCACTGCCTGATGGCCTCCAACCTGGCTGGATTAACTGGCCCATAGGGAGCTGGCTGCCCCCACAATCCAGCTCCCTGGCCTCCCTGGGCAAAGTAAAGCCCTCCTCCCTGGCTCCATAGCGCCCAGTCATCCCCTCATTCCAGCACTTTACTCCTTCCTGCATTGTGTAGCTGGCCTTTCTCCCAAGAGCTTTAAGAGGGCAGGTCATCTTTGGCTACCTGCATGGCCCTGGCACCTTGCTCCATGCTGGGTACACAGCAGGTACTCTGGGAATAATGAATAAGAGAATTTCTCAGAGGAGGTTTGGTAGGATGGACCATTGCATAAAACTGCACAGGCTGTGCAGAGGGCGCTCTCCACAGCGATTACTATGTAAATAGCACCTCCTAAAGTTGTACAGCATAGGGACCGTGGTGCTTGAGCATGCCCCACCCCCTCTGCTGCTTCAAGCCCCTGGCCTTGGTGCTGACAGTTGGGCTTTCCTCTTCCCCTTCCCAACCAGCACTGACCATCATCCTTCCCATACGCTGGCAGTGGGTAGTAATGAACTGTCCCAGTGAGCAGTTCTCCCAGGCTGGGCTGTCAAAGCACGGTAGTGAGAGATTCCTGGTTGGCACGCAGGCCATCTGGATTCTTGGTCAGCCAGGAAACTCTGTCCTTTGGGAATATCCTCCCAGTCAAGATGTTAGGGGGCTCCCAGATTCCCAAGATCTTTATGGTCCCCTAGAACTGCTCCTCTCCCCAGCCTGCAGTGGGCCTGATGACCCACATGTAGCCAGGGAGTGGTCCCCATGGGATTTGTTTCATTGACTCAGCTAACAATGCCACGATGACGCTGATCACCTTCTTCTCACCTGAGAGACCCAGCTCTGGGCAGCCAAGGGGTGTGTAGGGACAGGGCATATACATGTGACCCTCAAGACCTAGAGGAGCTCAGAGAGAGCATGAATACTCGAAGTCCCTATGAGCAGGGAGGACTTTCTGGACCAAGTGGGCTGGGAGCTGGGCCAACTGTAAAGACCCAGGGAAAAAAAAGTTAAAACTGAGTTGCTCTTGCATGCAAGTGAGTGGTTAGTTCTTTCACCCCTTCCACAGACCTTTCCTGAGCACCTACGCAGTGTTTTTCAAAGTGTGGTCCCCACCCCAGCAGCACCAGCAATTCTGGATGTGGAGCCCAGCAATATGTTTTCATCAGTCCTCCAGGTGACCCTGATGCAGCTCAAGTTTGACCTGATGTGTCCTAAGTGCTGGGGTTTGCAAAAGTGAATTTTACTTAGTTCTCACCTTGAGGAGCTTGGAGTTGGGGAGAAGATAGACAGGAAAGAAAACAGTACTGTCCAGTGAGATGGATTGCTCTGGAGGGCCATGGAGGCAGAGGAGCAGTTGGTGTGGGCTTGATACTTGCAAGGGTAAGTGGCCTGGAGACCCCAGTGGCATAACTGTCCCTGGCAGGGAGCCAAATGTTAGGACCAGCATCCCCTAGAGGGCTCAAGGAGCCCAGTGCCCCAGTTCCCAACCACCAGGGCTGTAGCCCTGAGCAGCAGGCCCTCCTACTCTTCCTTCCACCCCAGATCTCCTGCTCTGCTCTTCCCCCATCTTCTTCCCACTCCCGAGTCCCAAATAGCAGCAGGTCTTTTCCTCCAATTGTCTTGAAGAGAAATGGGTATGTCTCTCCAGGCCATTATCTTAGAGCACATTTTTAGAAAATTTTAAAGTAAATTTTTCCATTAGGCAGAGAACACCGTGTATTGATTTGGGTGCATCTATTTCTGCTTTACCCAGACAAGAAGATTTACAAAATATCCTAGAGAGGAATAAAATAAAAAATGAGCAAATTAAAAGGCCCAGAGCATAGCAGATTATTTGTCTCATATAATCCTTCCTACACCTCATTAAAGTGAGGAACATCACCCCATAGTGCAGATGAGGAAATGGGGCTCAGGAAGGTGAAGTGACTTGGCCGGGCCACCAGCTAGCAAGTGGTCGGGTGGGATATGAAAATCCATCCCTCTGCTGGGCCCTTGCTGGCTGACCTTGCAGTTTACTAAGGTGACTGATCTGGAATAAATCCAGAGTGTTCTAACGTTTTCCTGAGCCCATGTCCTGTTGGCTGCATGGTGGGACCCATGTCCCATTGACTGCATTGTGGGGAGTGGCCTGGCCTGGCTAGGGGAGCTCTCAGTGACAAATTGTGGCTTCAGCTGTGTTATTTAGAGAGTCCCAGGGGCTGAAATGATCCTGGTTAGGGAAGGGATGACTTTAGGAGGAAGAGGGACCTAATGCCCCACTTAGAAGATTTGCAGCTGTGTGCATGTTTCCACCTGCACATCCTTCTATAAACACTCAGCCATGTGGGTGAGTAGCAGATGTCACCTCCCCCACACCCCCTGGAACACATCTGCCCTGTTTGCTGACCCAGGAGCTGGTGGGGTAGACCTCAGACCCCGGCACTTGGCACACATACATCATCCCCTGGGCCCTGGAATGGCTCTCTGCTTGCATGGATGGCAGAGAAGTAGCTGTGTGAGCAAAGGTCAAGAGGACAGTTTAGCCCAAGGCACCATTTTTACAACAACAACAGGTAATGGTACTGATTATATAAGCCTCACTTGTCCAGAGGTCATGGGGCTTAGGAACCTCAATTATGTGGAAAACAAACAGGAAATAACTTCAGAAGGTTGCAGAGTCACTGTGTTAGTGTGGTCTTTGTGTTGCTATAAAGGAATACCTGAGGCTGGGGAATTTGTAAAGAGAAAAGGCTTTTTTAGTCCATGACTCTGATGGCTGGAAAGTTCAAGATGAGGCATCTGCATCTGGGGAGGGCCTCAGGCTGCTTCCACTCATGGTGGAGGCCAAAGAAAGGCAAACATTTGAATGCTCTGGATTTATTCCGGATCAGTCACCTTAGTAAACTGCAAGGTCAGCCAGCAAGGGCCCAGCAGAGGGGTGGATTCGTATCCCACCTGACCACTTGCTAGCTGGTGGCCTGGGCAAGTCACTTCACCTTCCTGAGCCCCATTTCCTCATCTGCACCCTGTGTGCAGAGGTCACCTGGGGACAGAGGAAGCAAGAGAGAGAGGGGGGGAGGGAGGTATCAGGCTCTTTATAACAAGCTGCTTTCAAGGAAACTAATACAGTGAGAACTAACAGGGAACTTACTTGCCCCTCTGCCTGCCCCAAAGCCAGGGAGGGAATCCACCCCCATGACCCAAACACCTTTTATTAGGCGCACTTCCAGTATTGGAGATCAGATTTCAACATGAGGTTTTGGGGCGACAAACCTCCAAACCACAGCAGCCACCAACATTGGTGTTACAAAATCCATCCAATGATTTAGGCTCATGGAGCGTGCTTAAGCTCTCATCCAAAACATGTTTACTCTTGGTTTACACACACTAGTAGCAGTCTGCCGTATCTCAATTTCCTTTTTTATTTTAAGTAACAACTTTTTAAATAACTTTTTTGAGCTATACCTCACATTACCATGCAACTCACCCATTCAAAGTATACAATTCAATGGTTTTTAGTGTATTCAGAGTTGTGTAATCATCACTATAATCAACTGTGGAATATTGCCATCACCCCAAAAAGAAACTGTGTACCTGTGAGCGGTCACGCCCCATTTTCTCCAGATCCCCCATTCTGGCAACCACTCATCTACTTTCTGTCTCTATTGATTTGCTT
This sequence comes from Rhinopithecus bieti, assembly GCF_001698545.2. Classification (NCBI taxonomy): domain Eukaryota; kingdom Metazoa; phylum Chordata; class Mammalia; order Primates; family Cercopithecidae; genus Rhinopithecus; species Rhinopithecus bieti. Next base: position 284,026 of record NW_016810434.1, read on the forward strand.
ATTCTAGACATTTATATAAATGAAATTATGTAATGTCTGGCCTTTTGTAACTGGCTTCTTTCACTTAGAGTAATGCTTTCAAGGTTCATCCCTGTTGGAGCATGGACGGGTACTTAGTTTTTCTTTATGGCTGAATATTATTCCACTGGATGGATAGGCCACATTTTGTTTAACCATTCCTCAGTTGATGGACGTTTGAACTGTTTCCACTTTTTGGGTATTATGAATAATGGGTGAAAATGTTTTTGTGTGGATATACGTTTTTCCTTCTCTTGGATATATAGAGTAGTAGAGTTGCTGGGTCATACAGAAGCTCTGTTTAACGTTGTGAACAATTCCCAGGCTGTTCTCCACGGCAGCTGCACCATTTCACAATGCCAGCAGCAGTGTAGGAGGGTTCTGATTTCTCCACATCCTCCCTGTCTTTTAAAAAAATCTATCATTGTAGCCATCCTAGTGGGTGTGAAGTGGTATCTCATTGTGGTTTTCATTTGCATTTCCCTGAGGGCTAATGATGCTGAACATCTTTTCTTTTCATGTGCATTTGTATATCTTTTTTGGAGAAGTGTCTTTTCCAGTCTTTTGCCCACTTTATGTAGGTTCTTTTTAATACCGAGGTGTAAGAGTTCTTCAGATATTTAGAAATAGGTCCCCTTATCAGATATATGATTCGTCAAACTTTTCTCCATTCCAAGTTGGCTTTTCTCTTTCTTGATGTTGTACTCTTTCGATTTCCTCAGCAGTGAATTAGCAGGACCTGGGGGGCTTTAAGAGGCGAGCAGGTGGACAGACAGCGCCCATAAAGGCCTGAGGATGAGAGAACAGGCAGAGCTTATACAAATGCTCTGTGAAAACTGAAGATGAACCCCAGGCAGGTTGGGGTGATCCCTGGGGTGCTGGATGAGGATCTGATTTTGTACTACGTTTTGGAAGGATTTCTGCCCCCAGAGGCTACATAGGCTCCAGTGGTGTGTGCAGTCAGGCAGAGAGATGCACAGAACCTCTACAGTGTGCTGGGCATGGTGCGGGGTTCTGGGTGCGTGTGGAACAAAACACAGCGATCTTGCTCTCCCAAAGCTCAGGGAAGTGGGGGCAGGGGGTGGACAAAGAGCACGTGGAAAGAAAGACCACAGGGGAAGAACTCCCAGAAACATCCCAGCCACAGAGCAATGCCCCAGGTGTATATGGCCCTTGGCTACTTCATGCCCTTGAGGGAAAATCGGTATTTTCATTTTACACATGAAGAAACAGGTTAGAGAAAGGACTGACATGTCCAGTACCTCCCAGTGAGAAGATACTCAGGGTAGACCCCAGACCCAGTTCCTTCCTCTTTCCCTCTCTACACGTTTTCAGTCTGGAAAAGAGTTCTGTGCAAGAATTTGTTTGTTTGTTTTGGTTTGTTTGTTTGGTTTTTGTTTGAGACGGAGTCTCACTCTGTCGCCCAGCCTGGAGTGCAGTGGCGAGATCTTGGCTCACTGCAACCTCCGCCTCCCAGGTTCAAGCGATTCTCCTGCTTCAGCCTCCGGAGTAGCTAGGATTACAGACACACGCCACCACACCCGGGTAATTTTTGTACTTTTAGTAGAGATGGAGTATCACCATGTTGGCCAGGCTGTATGCAAGAACTGATGTTTTCACCTGTGGCTTGCTGAGCCCTGGTGCTGGTTGTGGGCACATACTTGTTCACCCAGGGACACGCACTGCTGATGTGTGCCTGCACTCTGGGCCATCCTGGGCCCCCTTTGCTCAATGCAGGCCCCTCTTTCTGAAGTGCTTTTCTTGGGCTCACTCTCAATTCGTCAAGGCTCAGCTCAAGCCCACCTCCTGCAGGAATCCTCCCAGTCCCCGCTGTCTGAAGTCAGTGCCCTTGTCAGGAGACCTTGAACACTTTAGTCCACTGCCTGGCCCTCCCAGGGGGCAAAGGTCTCCAGGGTGTGTGTGGACTTCCTCGGGGCTTGTTAAGGCTCACTCCCTGAGAGCAGGGAGGACATACAGAGCCTCCCTTGCACCTACATTTGTTTACATATGATTTATACCACATACAACGTTATAGGGCACTGCTGCATAAGTGTACATATTCAGTGTATTTTACTTATAAAGAAATAGAGCAGTAATAGGAATACATGCCCCCAAATGTAATTTTACTGACCAGATAAAAAAACATTTTTTTAATTGAAAATTAAGTAGCCAGGCTGGGCACGGTGGCTCAAGCCTGTAATCCCAGCACTTTGGGAGGCCGAGACGGGCGGATCACGAGGTCAGGAGATCGAGACCATCCTGGCTAACATGGTGAAACCCAGTCTCTACTAAAAAATGCAAAAAAAAAAAAAAAAACTAGCCAGGTGAGGTGGCGGGCGCCTGTAGTCCCAGCTACTCGGGAGGCTGAGGCAGGAGAATGGCGTAAACCCGGGAGGCGGGGTTTGCAGTGAGCCGAGATCCGGCCACTGCACTCCAGCCTGGGAGACAGAGCAAGACTCCGTCTCAAAAAAAAAGAAAAAGAAAAAGAAAATTAAGTAGCCGGACGTGGTAGCATGCGCCTGTAGTCCCAGCTACTCAGAAGTCTGAGACAGGAGAATTGCTTGAACCTGGGAGGCAGAGGTTGCAGTGAGTCGAGATCGCGCCACTGCACTCCAGCCTGGCGACAGAGCGAGACTCCGTCTCAATAAATAAATAAATAAACAAACAATAATTTTTTTAAAAAATTGAAGATAACTGTGGGCTGCTTGAGGACAAGAACTGGGTTATTTTCTCTTTCCTCGCTCAGTCAGTCCCTACATGGGAGGTGTGGGAGACACCCCGTTCTTGGCCTGCAGGCTGCCCCTCCTCCATTTAGCTGCAGGGTACCACAGCCAGCCTCTGATTGCCGGTGGCCCCAGCCCCTCCATCAACACCGACCTCACAGCAAACCCTCCGTGGCCACAGCCTGCCCCGGCCGCTCACGTCGGAAAGGTGATCAGTGTCCATGAAGAAAAGGCCAGGGGACTGTGGATGTCATACCGCTAACCATTAGTGACCTGCACAAGAGCAGACAGGAGCTGGCAGGCAGGCCCATGGGCCAGGCATGGCTCCCAGCCATAAATACAGGCTGTAGTTCTGCCGGGAAGAGGGAGGGGACAGACAAGCCTGGGCAGAGACCCAGAGGGGACCGGGACACCTGAGCCTCCATGCAGTTCTGTCCACAGCTTGGGAGGAGAGGTGGGCAGGTCTGCATGCAGGAGATGGGCTTCGGCCCACAGAGCTGCAATCTGATCCCGTCTGCTCCCTCTCCAGTTCTATAAATAGAACCCCCAGGGAACCAGGGCCCAGACAGGATTAGTCACACCCTCACCTCAGGCCGCAGGGACAGGCCTCTCGGACTTCCAGGACATGTACCACCTGTCCTGCCCCCAACCCACGCCAGCCTTCAGCAGGAGGGTTCATGCTGAGCATCAGGAGGGGGCAGAAGAATTGAATGTGGCCACTGTCCATGAAGAAGTTAGAGAAGAGTACACACAGCACACATGCACACAAGAATAGGACACGTACACACACACACACACACACACAAGATTAGGAAACACAGGTGCACATACAACCAATCAGAAAAGAGCTCTGAGCTTTTACACATATTAACTCATTTCATCTTCAAACAGCCTTTAGAGAGGTATAATTAGCATTCCCGTTTTAAAAGTGAGGGAACTAAGGCACAGAGAAGCTATGTAACTTGCCCAAAGGCACCAAGCTACTGAAGGACGTTTGAGGCCATGATTTCTCCCCAGGCCTTTAACCACCTGCCTGACTCCTCCCAGCCAAGTGGCTCTGTTCCTGCATCAGAAAGGTCAAGGAAGAGGCCGCCTAGGGAGCAATACAAGGCGGCATTACAACCTGGCGTTTTCCTGTTGCAGACTGCATCTTGGTGGCAAGAGAAGCTTTGGAGGGGCTTAACGTTTAGTTTGCGTTTATCCTACAGCTGAAAAGCAGGGCCCCTTAGAACCATGTCTAGGACTTTTCGTAGCTCCCTAGACTGCTGGGGCTGAAAGGGGCTTAGAGCTGAGCTGGTGCAGCAGCTCCTGTTAGATAAGCCACCCAGAGAGGCCCAGGGACCTCCTATGTCCCAGCACCAGTTAGACGCAGAGCTGGGACCAGCTCTCCTCGGCTGCGGCAGCCTCCATATCAGCTCCCTGGAAGGTTCTGAGCAACACCCTCAAGGCCCAGCCCCGGCAATCCCTTCCCACCTGTGAGTAGCTTTGGGGTTCAACAAAGACAGGACTCAAAATCTGGATCTGCCCGTCTTGCTTCACTTTGGGCTGGTTCAGTTTCCTTTCGAGGTAAATCATTTGAGGTTTTTCAGGGATCCTCAGATGCATATCTGAGTGAAGCCGCCCTGGCTTCTCCTTCAGCTGCGCCCTGGGCAAGAGCCCAGGCCATACCTGTGCCATGCCTGAGCTCTGTCTCTAGCTGCCCCATGTCCAGTCGTCGGCGGCGGGTCTCATTCAAGCCCCTTTTCCCCCAGCACAAACTAACTTGTAAGTCCTCTGGGTGGGGACCGCTTCTCACTCATCTTCATATGCTTAGGAGTGTTCAGCACAAAGTCACTCAGGAGATGGGAGGGAGGGGAGACAGAGAGGGCAGAGATAGAGGAGAGACTTCTGTCTAGAGGGGTCCTACTTGGGATCAACCAAATCATTAGCAAATGTTGGAAAGATGGTCCAGAGGCCTCAGGGTGGCTACTCTTCTTCCCCATCAGGGCAAAACTCCCCAGGACTTGTGTCTCCCTGTGGTTGGGGACAGGCCTGGGTATATCTGTCCCAGCCTTGACTGACCACAAGGGGAACCTTGGCCCTCCCGATTGCAGGAGAAGAGGGATTTGAATTCACCTTGGCCCAAATCACAGATGCTGGCCTGTGAGCCCTGAGGCCATCTGCAAGGCCCTTGGGCTGACATAACTGTCACCCAGCTCTTCATCCTCCTTCCCTGGGGTCGAAGGGGTGCCGGCAGGGTCTTCTGCCCTCTCTCTGCCTGGGCCCTGCTGCTGGCATGGAGCTTCGTTTCTGTTGGCAGCCAGTGTTTGCTTAGTGATCACTGAACGCCATTTGCTAGGTGCTTATTATGTGTCCAGCACTGTTCTAAGTGCTTTGCACAATTTACCTATTTACTCCTACAACCTGCCCATAAGGGAAGTGCTGCAATGGTCTCCCTTTTATAGCTAAGAAAATTGAGGCACAGACAGGCCCATGGTCACACAGTTCAAATGCGGCAGAGTCAGGACCAGAATCCAGGCAGTCTGGCTCCAGAGCCCGGCTCCTGGACCGGGCAGCCTTGTGGGCCTGGTGCAGACCCACCTGCCGTGGACTCACTATAGGGTGGGTCAGGAGGCCCGTTGTCACCTACAAAATGTAGCTTACCACCCAGGAAATGCTCCCAGAACCAGGCAGAAAACATCGTCTCCTATTCTCAGGGTGGCTGTGCCCAGCGTGTGTGGGGTGGGGGTCTTGGCGAGTGCCTGCATGTCTGTGCAGGTGTGCCACCCCCATCTGTGGACTCGGGAAGCACGATCCCCACAAAAGCAACCCCTCAGTGTCTCAGATCAGCCAATTCCTGCTATCCTGTGACAGGCAGAGCTGTGTTTGAAAACCACGTTAAAGATGCGCAAGAGGCTAAGGGAGTTTCCCATGCTGGCAGAGGCAGGACGGGAACACACGTCCCCTGACTCTTGACACTGAGAATGCACCTCCTTCCACCTGGCCTCTTGTACCAGCCAGTGTGGTCCCAGCTCTGCAGCAATCTGGGACATCTCTGGAAAGCTCGATGTTCTCCGTCTGGGCAGTAAGACGGAGTGAAGCTCTGACTGCCGAGGCAGACAGACCTGCCTCCTGCTCTTCCTCCCCTCAATTATTTGTGCTGCCTGAAACAAGTTCCTGAGCCTCCCTGAGCCTCAGTTCCCTCCTCTGTAAAGTGGGAATGATAACTGAATCTACCTGCTGGGGTTCTTGTGAGGACCAGAGGCCCATCACCCGAGGAAAGTCCCGACAGCAGCGATGGGTGTATGGTAGGCATTCCATTAACAAGAGCTGCTGCTGCTGCCTTATAAAAGGAACGACCACAGTTTCAAAAACCTCTTAAGATTGCATTATTTGTCCTCTGAGAGCAGAGATTGTGATCTCCATTGACAAAGATGGAAGCTGGGGCCCAGAGAGGCACACAGACTTGTCTGAAGACACACAGCTGTTTCATAGCAGGGCCGGGCCCAGCCTCCTGGTCCCCCTGCCCCATCTTTGTGTCAGTCCCTGGACCCACTCCGCACCTGGTCAGGTGTCCAGAGGTTCCAGGAGAGTGTTGTGGAAAAGTGGGAAGAGGCAGACACCTATGCAGGGTGTTGAAAGTCACCCCAACTGCTCTGCTGCCCTGTGGAACTGTAGGCTAGTGAAGCTTGTGGACTTCTGCTCAGAATAATGTTCTTACATGCACCAAATAAAATAGCCTAGGGTTACAAAGGAAACATATTACATGGAAACACGGTGAAAATATTTTTTAAAAAAGACTACAGTAGCATTATGCATGCTTTTTTATTAGCACATTAAATAACAAGCTCTAGTGGCAGATCTAATGTCCACCATAATTTTATTTTTACTTTATTTTATTATTATTATTATTATTATTATTATTTTGAGACAGCCTTGCTCTGCCACCCAAGCTGGAGTTCAGTGGTGTCATCACTTCAGTCTTCAACTCCTGGGCTCAAGCGATCCTCCTGCCTCAGTGTCCTGAGTAGCTGGGACTACAGGCATGTGCCACTGTGCCTGGCTAATTTTTTTTATTATTATTATTTCAGAGATGGGACTTCCCTATGTGGCCCAGGCTGGCCTTGAACTCCTGACTTCAAGCCATTCTCCTGCCTTGGCCTCCTAAAGTGCTAAGGTAACAGGTGTGAGTCACTCCACCTGGCTAGCATAGTTTTAAATTTGTGCTTAATTTAAATAGTATCAGGATAAATTATTTACAGGTAAATTTATGATATAATCTTGGCCAGTGTTAATAAAAAATTATGTTGCCTACTTCATACTTAAAGGAAATAGTAAATTTTAGTTAGAAGTTGGTGACAATTAATATATAATAATTTTTCCCATCCAAGTTTACTGTAGACTGCTGGCCCGAGTCCAGGGTTTCCTCCACATCCACTCATATCTTGGGCTCAGCAAAGAAGATCGCAGGGCACCCACCCTATCTTAGGGGCCCATTCACATGTCTCTCCAGTCCTGCCCTCAGAGATCAGGGTTTGGTGTTCATGCATTCATTCATTCATTCATTCAGCAAACACTGAGCACTGCCTCTGTGCCAGACTATGATACACAGTGAGAGCCAAGGTCAGAGGAGATGAGGTCCTGCCCTCAAGCTGTTCACTATCCTTCAGGGAGAGCATGAGAACTGCTCCAAGATGCAAAATGTAGACAGGTACAGGGACATGCTCACCCTTCCTGGTCATCAAACACCCAGCGATGGTGAGGTTGGGATTAGATGGTCACTGTCCATTGTATCATCCTTTTGAAAAGAAGTATGGCACTGCATCACATTGGTCATGGAAATTCCAGAGTCCCCTATCCCAGCACTCTCACTCTGCCAGCTTTTCCCCAAGGAAATAATTCAGCAGGAGGGACAAAGGGTGGAGGGCAGAAGTCCTCCCTGCTCTTCCTGAGTCTGTGCTCTCCCCAGGGAAGGGGCTGTGTTGTGCTCAGCTTGTTCCCCTGGTGCTGACATGTGGTAGCACTCGGTGAACACCTGCTGGGTGAATGTCTGACTGCCGTGTAGTTACGATGTGTAAGAGGAGGGAGGTGGCAGAAGGGGCAGTCCAGGAGCCCTCCACTGACCAGGTTCCTGACTTCTCTTGCAGCCACCAAAATGTCAGGAGAGATGGACAAGCCACTGATCAGCCTCCACCTGGTGGACAGCGATAGCAGCCTTGCCAAGGTCCCCGATGAGGCCCCCAAAGTGGGCATCCTGGGTAGTGGGGACTTTGCCCGCTCCCTGGCCACACGCCTGGTGGGCTCTGGCTTCAAAGTGGTGGTGGGGAGCCGCAACCCCAAACGCACAGCCGGGCTGTTCCCCTCAGCGGCCCAAGTGACTTTCCAGGAGGAGGCAGTGAGCTCCCCAGAGGTCATCTTTGTGGCTGTGTTCCGGGAGCACTACGCTTCACTGTGCAGTCTCAGTGAGCAGCTGGTTGGCAAGATCCTGGTGGATGTGAGCAACCCTACAGAGCAAGAGCACCTTCAGCATCGTGAGTCCAATGCTGAGTACCTGGCCTCCCTCTTCCCCACCTGCACAGTGGTCAAGGCCTTCAATGTCATCTCCGCCTGGACCCTGCAGGCTGGCCCGAGGGATGGTAATAGGCAGGTAGGTTCTGGGGGAGTAACAGCCATCATAACAATAAATATAAATGGCGAATTTTCATTGAGTGCTGCCAGCATGCCAGGCTCTTTTATTTTTGGTATATTATCATAGCTAATCCTGCATCACTGCAAAATTCCATTTTACAGAACAGGAAATTGAGGCTCAAAGATATTAATGATCTTACTCAAAATCCCATAGCTGGTAAGTTGGGATTTGAACCCAGTTCCTACGGATCTGAAACCCATGTTCTTTCTGCTATGGTAACTGGGTTTCCTAGAGGGCAAGGAGGAAAAGTTTGATGACTTTTTGCTATTTGGAGCCAAGAAGGAGAGAGACTTGGCTTTTAGAATTGGACTTATAAGGAGGAAAGTAACACACTTATGTACCAGGCCCTGAGAAAGGCAGGCATGTCTCAAACCTTTTCTTATTTATTCTAAGGGCTTCCAAGAACTGATTTCTCAGAAAAGTCAACAGTGCGTTTTTCTGGGGCTAGATAATGGCTCCATGGAACAGCTAGAGCTGCACACATTTCTTGCCACGAGGTGTTCTTACCAAGACAAGGTGGTTTTTAATGCCACCTTGGTTTTTAATGCATTTTCTTGGTGAAAGAATGCCAGACTCCATGTGTGTGAGAACTTCCACCAGTGAGTCCAGCCCAGGTGCCAGGCTCTGTAGGACAGTTTCAAGGTGCCCAGCTATACCTGACTATAGCACCTTAAATGCAGGCTGCATCACGGGACTCCCAGGTATGGACCAGGAGGAACAGTAGGGAGTGTTGGGTGCAGGGCCTAGAGGGAACAGAGCAAGCAGGCTGGCTGGAGAAGACTCGGAGGAGGGCTTTGACCTGGGCCCACCTCATGCTGTCAGGCTCAGGGAGCAGGGAGTGCATTCCAGTCTGAGAGAACAATTTGAAAAGGCACAGAGATAAGAAACAATGCTCCTAGACCTCAGTTTTCTCATCTGAAAAATGAAGACAATAGTACCTGCCTGTGGGTTCATGGCAAAGCTGAGATCATATATGTAAAGCTCAGCACAGAGTAGGTGTTCAGTCTGTGTTTTGAGACTAGACTGACCAATGCAGTGTCAACAAGGCCCACAGCGTGCTTTGGGATCTGAGGACTCCAATGTGCCTGCAGGGGGACCTCGTGGGTCAGAGCAGTGGGCTTCAAGGCAGAGAAGGCAGGCTGGAGCTGGCTCGTGGAAGACCTTATGTGCTGACTGAGGGCCCTACTGAGCCGTGAGACATCATCAAGGGGGGCGATTCTGAACTGAGGGATGGAGCTGCAGCCACCGCTGCCCATCCTGCACCATATGCAAAACTCTTCTGCTGAGCAGCTCCCAGGGCAGGCCATAGCCTTGGCGACAGCCATGTCAGGGGCCCATGGGGACAGCCTGGATGAGCATTTTGCTTGTGGCTGCTGATGTCCATGAGCTAGGCAAGGAGCTTACTGTTCGCAGCTTCTCTCCTTGAGTAGTTGGCCTGGCTGGGCAGCTGGGCCAGAGGCTGGGAGGCCTTGGCACCAAAGACCCATGGCCTGGGAGCTAAAGTCCCATTAGCTCCCACCTGTACCATTGACTGGCAGCTCACTTGGACAAGTCCCTGTCCCTCTGGCCCTCAGTTTCCTCAGCTGCTCAGTGAGGCCTTGCCCACTCCCACATCCTGCGGCGCTGTGACCCCGTCTGATGCCCTGCTTTCCTCCCATAGTGTGCCCATCTAGTGACCAGCCGGAAGCCAAGCGTGCTGTCTCCGGAGATGCGCTCGCACAATGGGATTCATGCCCGTGACATGGGATCCCTGGCATCAGCCGGAAGTGGAGGCCCATGCCCCTGCGCTCCTCCCGGCCTGGAAGGTCCCACCCTGCCTGGCCCTGGGCCTTCGTCTGCTTCTATGCCTACAATGTCCCGGGACGGCTGCAGCCCTACATGCAGGAGAGCCAAGAACAATTCTTCAAGCTGCCGCTGTGTCGGTGGTCAACACCACACTGCCGTGCGTGGCCTATGTGCTGCTGTCGCTGGTGTACTTGCCCGGCGTGCTGGCGGCTGCCCTGCAGCTGCAGCGCGGCACCAAGTACACGCTTCCCTGACTGGCTGGACCACTGGCTGCAGCACCGCAAGCAGATCGGGCTACTCAGCTTCTTCTGCGCTGCCCTGCACGCCCTCTACAGCTTCTGCTTGCCGCTGCGCCGCGCCCACCGCTATGACCTGGTCAACCTGGCAGTCAAGCAGGTACCCATCCCACGCCCTTCCTCCCTCTGGCAACTCAGTACATGCTTGTCCAGTGCCCTCCACCAACCAGGTGCAGCCGATACCCACAGGTGCAGCCTTACCAGGTGTCAACTGCAGATTCTGTTCTCATGAGGCAGCACCCACATCCTCCTGCCCAAGATTTTGAGTATCAGTGAACAAAGCAGATGAAAATTCCTGCCCCCATGGGTACCTCCCAGTTGGGGCAGACTTCAACAAAATACAGCAGTGAATTATAGTGGGCGAAGGCGCAAACGAAAGCAGGGGTGGGTGGTGGGGGTGCAGTTTTGAAGATGGTCCGGGAGGCCTTGCAGAGTGAGTGCTATGTGAGCAGAGCTGGAAGGAGAGGAGAGGGGCCGGTGGCCCGCTGGGGTGGTGTTGCAGGCCACAGGGCATAGGCCTTGGGCAGAAGTGTGCCTGGTATGTTGGAGGAGCAGCCAGGAGGCCCACGTGGCTGGAGCTGAACAAGGAGCGGGTGGCAGGCGAGGCCTGAGAGGAACGGCTTCAGCCTTAGGCTCTGAGTGAAATACGGAGCTGGTGAAGGTTTGAATTTAGGCGTTGATCTGCCTGACATTTTAAGTGGTTCTCTCTGGTTTTTGGCTGAGAACACACTGTAGGAGGTCAGAAGCAGCTAGCTGCTGGGGCCAGCGAGGAGGCCGTGCATATGCCCAGATTTGAGGCAGTGGAGGCTGGAGGCAGCGGGAGCAGTGGAGGAGCAAGGAGATCCCGAAGGCACATGTGAAGCTGGAGTGCATGGAATTGCTGCTGGAATGGGCCCGGGGTTTTGTGGGGTGGTCAAGGATGACTCTGGGGTTTGGGTCTGAGCACCTAAAAGAGAGAGTTGCTGTCAGCTGAGATGGGGGAGGCTGCGGGAGTCAGCGTTCCAGGTTTGGGTTTGTTGTTGTTGTTCTTTGTTTTTTACTGGGGGTGGCATTAATCATTCATTTAGAAAATCCATATGGCACTTGGTTGCCAGCAGGATTCCTGGGAAGTGGAGGGCCTTCAGGCCATACCAGGTGGGGACCACCCAGGCATCAGCTGGCACCTGTGCCCACAGAAACAGGCCCCTGATGCTCCCTCCTGGTCCACAAGCTCACGGGGCCTGATTCTTAGTCCCAAGCTCACATCTTCAAGCAACACTGTCTTTCTTTATTTTCTCCAAATTAATTCCACCTCCAGTGCCCAGCCCTGGGTCTGGTTGGTACATAGGTCCTGCCCACTCCAGGACGCTAGTCACCCAACAGGGTTCGGCCCAGGTGCTCATGAGACACTTCTCATCCACCCCTCATTCCAGCCTGGCAGCCCCTGCAGCTCCTGCTCCTGCTCAGGATGCAGGGACCTTGTTGAGGCTGGGCCCTCCCCTGAACACCTAGCACAGGACCATCCCCTCCGAGGATGGGGGATTGGCAGGACTGGAAAGCAGGGCTGGGCACCTCCTGAGAACCACAGACCTCAGCCCCTACTCACTCTCAGGGTTGCTGCTTCTCTGCCAGCAGCTAGTCGACTGCTCTCATCCTTCGCCACCCACAGATACCGGCATCATTGCATCTGTGGGCTCAGACTTTCCTAAGACAAAGGAAGAACCCCAGACTTCAGGCAGAAAAGCAAGATGCTTGATGGAAATGAGAGGAAGGGAAAAAATCAGTCATGAACCCTTAACAAGAGCTTGCTGTGTTCCAGGAACCATTCTAAGAGCTTCATACACCACTGTGAATTCATTTAACCCCATCTCATCCCTGTAGGCCAAGTGCTATTCTATCCTTATTTCATAGATGAGAAATCTGAGGCACAGAGGGGTTAAGTAACTTGGCCAAAGTCACACAGCCAGTAAGTAGCAGAGCTGGGATTCAGATCCAGCTATTTTCCAGATCCGTGCTTATACCCACGCTGCTTTCTACAGGGAAACCAAAGTAACAATTGAGTAAATGATTTCAGAACTAGGTCATTCACTCGCTCATTCACTGAGCACCTACTCTGCCAGGCCCTGGGGCCACAGAAAGGAGTAAGAAAGACAAAGACCATCTGGCTCCTTGCCTCAGCTGGTGTGGGGCAGTGTGGAGGCCTGAAGGCTAGAGCCTGGACTCATGCTCTCCAGCGTCGCTGACTGGAACAAAGATCTTGACCTTGAGCAAGTTACCGGCCCTCTTTTGTCCTCGGGGCCCTGATGTGTAGACCAAGCTCTCTCCTAGTGCTAATGTTTTTGATGCTCTTTGATGATATTTTCTAACTGACTTCTACACAGCGCCAGCCGCTTGGCGGGAGGCTCTGCGGGGCTCCTTGGGGACTAGTACAATGTTGCTGCCCAGGAGGGGGCAGATCTGCGTAGAAGAGCCCAATTCCTCTCCCCTGAGCTGGCAGGTATTTCCAGCAGCAGTGGGAAAGATGGTGACGGTGCCCACTATCCCCCACAGCAAAAGACACACCACTGCTCCCTCCCTCCCCTGCCACCCTCCAACTGCCTTTGTCTAAATTCTCTGCCCTGCCAAGGCTCTCCCTGATATTCCGTTAACCCAATTCTGCCCTGATGCAAATACCAGGGCACAGAGGGGCGCATGCAAGGTAATTTTCCCTGCGTCCCAAAACTCTTTAGGGCTGCAGGCCCTGGTGAGGTTGCCAGGCAACCATCCCTCCCGCAGGACGAGATCAGTCAGAGACACCGAAGGCCTCTCACGCAAAGGGGCTTAAACTTGTTCTGCAGAGTTCTTAAGGGCAAAACCAGGGCTGATGTGGGTATGTCGGGTGGAGGGTCAGAGGGAGGCAGGGGCTTGACACACAGCAGCCCAGATGTGGGGAGGTGCCCAAGCCTGGACACATCCAAGCAGATTCTGGATGGTCCACGGTAAGCCATGCCCATGGTTCTGGGCCTGGGCACTTGAGGCTGCTCTGCCTTCAGCCCCAAACAGCAGGGCCTCTGGGCAGCTCAGGCCTGATGTGTGGCTTCTGCTGCCAGCCCGTGGGCATCTCACCACATCGTCCTCACACATCCACTCACCACCCCAACTGCCCACGGGGCCCTTGGGTCAAGGGAGCACATTAGTCCAGGCACAAGAAACTCCTCCAAGATTTCCTTACAGCCCTGAGTCTGCAGATTAGGAGGCAAAGCTGTATCCCAACTGTAGGGAAAACCTTTGAGACCATGTTTACAGACTGTATTATTACCAACAATAACTGATATTTGTACAGGGCATTTGGTTTTGCTTGTGTATTTCCCTGGAAATATACATTTCAAAATCAAAATCAAAGATCAAGATCAAAGAAATGTTTGGGCTGCACACTCTTCTCCTATTACCTTCACCCCAAGCTACATCTGCACATGGCTGGCATAGGACGGTCGGTCTGAAACTCTCATCTGACCATATCACTGCTGAAAAGGTTCAGTGATTCCAGTGTCCTTGGGATAATGGTAGAACCCTCACTATGCAGCTAGACTCCCTCCACAGCCTCATCTCCCCTTCTCCTGTGACACGTCAACACTTGGGTCCCACACTGTCCTCTAAATGGGCAGAGCCCATTCCTCTTGGCTTGGCATGCCCACCCTGGGACACCTTGACAGCCTGCAAACTCCTATTCCTCCTTCAAAACCCTACCTCTGTTAAGCTCCCCCAGCCTCTCCCCTGACTTCCCCATACCTGCCTCTGTCATCTATTGTATTTTGTAAACACTATTATTTTTCTTACACACTGCTTCATACCCGACTCAGAGGTCCACGACTGGGTCTGCCACACCTTGGGGTCCATGGTTCCTAACACAGGGTCCCAGTGCATGTTCACGGAGTGCCTGATTTTAAACTGGCCACCACAAAGCAATACCAGGCATCTTAAGAGGAGTGCACATAGAGCTTGGAGCAAGAACTAGCCTAACTGCCTTGTTGCCACTGAGAAAAACAGCCATTTATTACATTAAGTGCCCACTGTGTGCCTGTCCCATGCTACTCATTCCACAAACGTAATGCTTTTAGTCCTGCAGTAACACAGCAAGATACAATGATGCTATGAGCCAGGAAAGGGAGTGCCCAGGGTCTCATGGCTGCCCACCAGTGGCAGAGTCAGCGTCAGAATCCAGGCCTGTGGTCTCTATGCCCCCCAGGTTGCCCTTCCACACCCTGCCACTCCCTCCTCCTCTGAGTCTGGCAGGCAGTGAGTCAGTACCACTCTCTTCCCATCCATCACCCGCTGTGAAGACATGGAGAGGGGCTAATGCTGCAGCCTCACTGGTCCTTCAGCATCTGATCTGCAACCTAGAGGGAAATCCCACACCTGAATGCTGTCTTTCCATCTCTTGTTGATGACGACTCTCCTTCGCCTTCTCAAGGTGGCGAACTTGATCATCTCTAAACATAGAGACTTACTAGGCGAGCTGTTACACCTCTGTTCCAGTTAGCCATGTGCGCCACTGGTCACCGGGGAGCTCTGAGCACAGCACTGTGGTTTAATAGGCTGGCCGAGAATCTCATGGACTCCTAAGGCTGGCGTAGGTTCAGTCCTCATGTGGCTCTTCGCCATCCACTGCTCCCTTGCCCACCTCATCCCTCCCTTCCCAGCGTCACTGCAGAGTAGAAATATTAGAGGAAAAAAACAAGACATTTTGCAAGCCAATGTGGTATATGTGTGTGTAATCATTGAAACTCTGACTTGTGACATTAACTGCCTGATCTTCCCGAGACGCAGAGAGGAATGACTAATGAAGCAGAGTTAAGGAACAAACAACTTCCAGCGAGGAGATGACTTACTCAATTCATGCTGCGAGATGTGAGTAAGACTTCTCTGGGCGGAGGTACGGAGGAGACCTCTCTGCCCTCTGCATGCCTTTCCAGCTAATGGTGACTTCAACCACAGCAGGCACACAAGCAAAATCAAGAGAATTTCAGACATGACCTCATCCAAACCTCCCAGGTAGAGAAACTGAGGCCCAGAGATAGACCTGCTAGAGTCACATGCCACTGGTGGTCAGGACAAGAGGCTGGGTCCCCAGACTCCTGGTCCCTTAGTGGCTTAAAGTCACCAAAGTGAGCCGGGCCTGCCCTAAAATAGAACAGAGGCAATCATTTTTCACAAATTGCAGGAAAAGAACTCAATGGATGGCATTTTCTCTGTTTCTTTAAACTTTCTCTTATAAGCTGTACAACCATTTTGCTCAGCCCAGTGGATTCACTTTTAATATTTTATCTGGTAACTGAGCTCATGTTACTTTTTTTTCTGCTGAAATTGTTTCTCAAAAAACCTGTATGAGTCATTCTGTTTTGAGAGGCAGCTTATTAAAGTGTAGTCACATCTTCTAATGGAAATACTGTTCCTTGTTCTGCTGACATTATAGAATTAAAGTACCAGCATTTCAGTGATTCGCAGAGAACACTTCGACTTCCAGGAACTCTGCTACCTGGTCTAGTTGCACCTTGATAAAAGTTCTTCCTCATGAGGGCACTGTGCGAGTGAGTGTTGGCCGGGTTAGGAGGGGGCTCAGTGGCAAGGTGGGGAGAGAAGGGTCAGAAATCTCCAGGTTCATAGGGGCTCCCCAATTTATGTGTCCTGGAGCTTGGTGGGGGCCCCAGATCTCTCGGAGGGCAGGGTGAAGGCAGGTATCTTTATTTTCTATAGCCCAGGGCCTGGCACACAGTAGGTGCTTCGTAAGTGCTCACTGAACTGCTTGGTGAATGACCATCAGTCTCTCTTGCCTGGCAAAGTTGAGCCAAGGCTGTGTGCCCCAGGCAGAAGTAGAGAACTGGGTAGGAAGACGGGAGGCTGAGAGCTTTGGGTCAGGGAGTGTTGGGGGCTCACTGTCTGCTTGTGTCTTTGTATGTCCTGAGTGTGAGCCAGTGACAGGGGCAATGTGGGGGTGCAGGAAGACAGAGGGCTCAGGGTGAGACAGGCTGGGAAGGGAAGCAGCCAGTAGGGTGTGAGCTCATTGGCTGAGGGGATTCTGAGCTAGGAGAGCTCCTCTCTCCTGTCCTGGGATTCTGGGGCCAGAAAACCGTGAGACGGAGCCATGCTTAAGGGCTGGATTTCTGGTTGACTCCTTACTCTGCTGATGTGACTGTTCTGATTGGTTACCCCGGGGCAGATGTGTGAAAGCCCCACCAGGAGCCCCAGTCACTGGCACCGGAGTGCGTGGGTCCTGGTCCCAGCTCTACATCTGTTAGCTGCATGTGATCTTGGGAAAGTGATTTCATCTTTGTGCCTCATTTCCTCCATCTCTGAAATGGGATAATAGTGATCTCTACTTCGTGGGATGGTTTTGAAGATTCGATGAGTTAGTGCCTGAGAAATGCTTATCACAGACCCGGGTAGTGTCAGGTGCACTGTGAGTACCCCCCGTATCATCTTTCTCGTGTCCTTCATCATTGCCCTCCCAGGGCACCAGCCTTTGCCACAGCGTTCACGGTTTTCCTTCTTTTCCTTCCATCCATGTCAGGTCTTGGCCAACAAGAGCCACCTCTGGGTGGAGGAGGAGGTCTGGCGGATGGAGATCTACCTCTCCCTGGGAGTGCTGGCCCTTGGTACGCTGTCCCTGCTGGCCGTGACCTCACTGCCATCCATTGCAAACTCGCTCAACTGGAGGGAGTTCAGCTTCGTTCAGGTAAAGTAGTCTCTCGTCTGCCGGCAAGCTTCAGCGTGGCCCTGGCCCACCTCTCATGAGTAAGTGCTCCACCTTCGAGAACTGCCTGGGCTCTGATCATCTGCACAGCAGGACCACTCAGTGAGATGCCAGGCCTTCCTGACCCAGAGGGCCCATCCAAGCCTTCTGATAGGGGCTGCCCGCTACAAACTTAACCTGCCAATACATGAGGAAGCCAGACACAGGCATGTGAAAAAATTACATTCCAGGACACTGAGCCCTGGGTCCACTGTTCTCAGCTTCTAGAATTCTTGAGCTTTCCAAACAAAATTGAATGACATGAAGTCATTGGACATTTTGCTGGTCTAGGTAGGAGTCAGTGGGCTAGGGAGTGAGCGAGCCTGGTCCACCACCCTCCACCCCTCGTCTCAGCCTGGCTCTTAACCCCTTGATTCATGCAGCGTGGATGGGAGACAAGCATTAGGACCCCAGTTTATAGGGGATGCGGCACAGCTTTTTCCCAAGGATGCCATTCCTATGAAACAATCCGGAAAAGGGAGGTCTGTCATCAGATGAATTTGAGAAAAGATTTACTTCCCCCTAAGAGATCACAATGCACTTTGGCACATCAAAGATTCTAATAACATCTACAACAAACAAACCTTTGTCAACCAGACTTATTGGAGCATTAGCACCCTCCCCCTCCTTTTTTCCAAATAACAGCTGTCAGCACTCCACAAGCTGGGCACTGTGGCCTGTGGCTGGGATCCCAGCTACTAACAGAGGCCGAGGTGGGAGAATCACTTGAGCTTGAGCCATCCTTCCAGGAGTCAGAAGTTCAAGTGTCCAGTCTGGACATCATAGCAAGACCTCGTCTCTAAAACAAACAAACAAACAAACTCCACAGAACATACTCTGGGAAATGCTGCTAGTGGCAAGTTTCTTTCTGCACTTGTTCATTCAACAAACATTTATTGAGCACTTACTGCAGGCCAGGCATCCTGCTAGGCCTGTGATGCAATAGAGAACAAGACAGGCAGAGCCATCTTTCCATGATAAAGGAAACGGAGGCGGGGACATTGTTTACATTTCTTTGGCATCTCCCACTGTTCTCCACACAGAATCTGCGGTCAGTGTTGGCGGATTAACTCCTCCCCTCTCTTGGGTGGGAGCTGACTAATGCTGTATCCTGCCATTGTATCAGGGCAGAGAACAGCCATCCTATCCACCCCCACTATCAACAGAAATCTGTGCAGGGAGGACGCGGTACAGGACTCAGGGACAGTGACAGTGTAATGCTCTTATGTAATCCAAATTAATCGCTCCTGACCAGGGATGCTTCACATCCATTGGAACAACACAGAGTTGTAGCCATGTATTTTTTAAAGTATGTCTGCTTCTGAATCTCCCTGACTCTGCTCATCGCCGAAGGTCCCTGGAGGAGGGCTCAGGGCTGACACATGCTAGCATACGAGAAGGGGAAGAATTTTATTTATCTGCCACTAATCCCCATGTGTCTCACACCCAAATCTAGGATTTTCCTCTTCCCACCTGGAAGTATCTGGCGTGCATGGCTTATCCACAATTAAAACGGACTGCAGGCTGCTCCCCTCACCAGAAAGCTGCTCCCTTAAGCAGCCATAGATTACATGCCCTGGCTCTGGCTGCCAGAGAAAGCCGGTGGATTTGATTTTGTTAGCAAGAGCTGACTGAGACCCTAGCAGCTGCCTTCTACTTTACATAGTAAAGCGTTGAAATGCAAATAGGACAGTCCTTTTGCCACTGCAAGAGCGGGGTGGTGTTAGGTGGGTAGAAAGGCAGGATTTTACTTGTGGAAATCAATGCCTGCCTTCCATCCACAAAAACCAGATGTCAATATGGAGGAGGCACTGTCAGCGTCGCCTGGGAAGCCCGGGTTCCAGCTTTCCCTCCCCACAACCCTGCTCTGTAAGTGTGGGCAGAGCATGTCTGCTCCAAGAGCCTCCGTTTACACCCCTGAAAAATGGAGTTAATGCCCTACAGGGATTTTATGAGCCACAGTAAAAGACTATGTGTGAAAGAAAAATAAAAAGCATGTTGCTATTATTCTTAGGGTATCTGGCCACATTTCCATTATCCCTGACTAAGCTACCAGCCATCCGTTTCTGAGTTCAGTAGGAGACAGTGAGATAGAGGCCAGGGAACTCCAACGCTGGGCCTAGAAGTGGTCCAGGTCAGTGTTTGCAAACTCACTGACCTGGGGGACACTCACTAGTGGATCATGCAATTGATTCCGTGGATCACAAGCAGCATTTTAAAAATGAAATAAAATAGAACGACAAAGAAAACAGTGGAGTGTTTTGCATGTTGTCAGGATACTTTTTCAGTTATGTGGATTTGCTAGTTATATTTGCAAATGTAGCATACCTCATTGTCTACCGGGCAGTAGAGGAAAACATGATTCTCACTGCGAGTCCCTGTCAAATAGGTTGAAGCCAGAGCACTCTTGGAGAAATAGATAACCCAGGCCTGCCTCCCATCCATGGACTCAGATGCTGAGGGATGGCTCTGGCAGTCTATTTTTGCAGCTCCCTGAGTGACTGACAGGTGCGCATGCCACGGTGTGTGGCAACTTCCACTGCAGGGAACACGGACAGTGGAGCCAGGAGACCTGAATTTCAGTCCCAAGACCCCCACTTACCTGCCCTGCATCATCAGACAAGTTTCCTAGGCTCTTGGAGCTTCTGCTGCTCGCTTGTGCCTGTGTCCACCCCATATGGTCATTGAGAGGATTTGAGCTGGACACGTTAAATGTAGGATGGATACAGCCAACAGTGGCATGCTGGCTTTTAAGGTAAGCTGCAACCTTCTCCTTTAAAGTTAGCACGGCCAATGAGAAGCCACCTGAGCCCCATCACCCTCCCCTACACACATGTCCACAGCAGACACCACGCTACGGGGACAGCCGTGATTCTTGAGGAGCCGTGGCTGACCCCTAGATCTGTAATGCTTTTGTTACCGGAAAAGGGTCCCGATCCAGACCCCAAGAGAGGGTTCTTGGACCTCACGCGAGAAAGAATTCAGGGCCTGTCCATCGGGTCGAGTGAAAGCAAGTTTATTGAGAGAGGAAGGAATAAAAGCATGTCTACTCCATAGTCAGAGCAGCGGCGTGGCCGCCCAGCTGCTTACACTTATTGTTACTTCTTGATTAGATGCTGAATGAGGGGTGGATTATTCATGAGTTTTCCGGGAAAGGGATGGCAATTCCCAGAACTAAGGGTTCCTTACCTTTTTAGACCATATAGTGTAACTTCCTGACATTGCCGTGGCATTTGTAAACTGTCATGGCGCTAGCGGGAGTGTCTTTTAACATGCTAATGCATTATAACTAGTGCATAATGAGCCATGAGGACGACCAGAGGTCACTCTTGTTGCCACGTTGGTTTTGGTGTTTTTGGCTGGCTTCCTTACCCCAACCTGTTTTATCAGCACGGTGTTTATGACCTGTATCTTGAGCCGACTTCCTATGTCATCCTGTGACTAGCAATGTTTAACCTCCTGGGACTGCAGCCCAGTAGGTCTCAGCCTCATTTTACCCAGCCCCCATTCAAGGTGAAGTCGCTCTGGTTTGAACATCTCAGACACTTTATTTAGCTAAAAACCATTGAAACAATGTTGATTCCACAAAGAGGTGACTTGTGCTGGCATTTATCCTTTTGTTCCCAAAGCTGTTTTCAAAGCTTTACATTTTATTTTGTGTTCCTTTGGGTAGTTTTTGTTATCGTGTTGGTTTGGTTTGGGTTGTGCTAACTGTTCCAATTCAGCCAGTTAAACATTATTAGATGTTAGACTGCAAAATACCCCAGTCAGAGCAGCTCAGCTCATCTGCACAGAAAAATGAGGGTTCAGCTTTCAGAACCTAAGTTCTCTCCCAGAGTTAGAGGAACTGCCTGTGACCTTGCCCACTCCAGGCACCTGCCTGAAATAATGACAAGACCAGCCTGACCCCAGCTTCGTGAGCGATTGTCCAAAGCCCCTTCACGCCATAGTAATTGAGCACCAGCAGGAGCTACAACGACCTGGCTGTTTCTTTTTTGCTAACAAGCTTACATATAATAAAAATGGCCCTAGCTTAGGGATCTTATTAATTGCCTCATGACAATCCCTCCCCTTCTTTTGGGCTTCTTTGGGTTCCGGGATTTTTAAATTGTTCCCAAGGAGAGTTTTCAGGAAAGAAACTCTGGAATCCTGCAGGCTTCCCACTGGGACAGGAAAGTCAAAGGCCCTTTGTTATTGGCTGGCCTTTGGCTGTCGGCCTTTGCTATGAACCACTAGGCTGAGGCTGGAGCTTCCTGCTGTCTGCACCATGGGATTTTGGATAGCACAAGCATGAGGATATATGAACAGGAGCAGCTGACTGCCACTGGTGGGCCTCGGAGCAGTGTCTCCTCACTGTCCCTGTGCAGAGCCCAGAGTGTCCAGCAAAATTCATCACTCTCCAGATCAGGGGCTGGGGACAGTGGCCCACACAGACCAAACATTGGAGCTACAAGGGCAGAGCTACTGGAGCTACAGTTGCCCGAGGGAAATGCGAAGACCTCACTGGAGCCACTAAGGCTGGCTTTCCAGGCCTGGACGGGCTCCCATTGCTGCCCCTTCTAGAAAAGCACCACGACACAGAGGTGGGCGCCAAAAGGCTTTCAGTGGGGCTTTGTCTAAGGAACAGATAGGTCCAGGTCCTCCCCAGTCAAGTGACCTGAGCAGAGGGGCCCGTGTGGACTTTTCACCCTGAAGCTAGAAGGGTGTGGTGACGACAGTCTCCTAAATGAGTGGTTTAGTCCTGGCTGCCGATCAGCCTCATCTGGCGAACCTTAAAAAACAACAGATGCCCATGTCCCACCCCAAACCAATTTAATCTGAATTTCTGGGAGTGGGGTTTGGGCACTAATATTTTACCCAAGCAAGCTCCCCAGGTGATTTTAATGTGTAGCAAGGTTTGAAAACCACAGTCTGATAGCCACAGACTGACAAACTCTTGGGGATAAAGGGCATCACCCAGCCATCTTAGCAACACCAGTAAGTCCACAATGAGGAGGGGTGGGAGGGCCCACAGTTAATTAGGGCTGGGAACCTGGCTAGGGAACATCAGGGTGATTGACTTCAAGACTTACTCTTTTTTTTGAGATGGAATATCACTCTTGTTGCCCAGGCTGGAGTGCAATGGCATGATTTTGGCACACCACAACCTCTGCCTCCCAGGTTCAAGCAAGTAGCTGGGATTACAGGCATGTGCCACAACACCTGGCTAATTTTGTATTTTTAGTAGAGACGGGGTTTCTCCATGTTGGTCAGGCTGGTCTTGAACTCCCAGCCTCAGGTGATCCGCCCGCCTCGGCCTCCCAAAGTGTTGGGATTACAGGCGTGAGCCGCCACACCCAACCAAGACTTTTTCTTGATGGTCGGTGCTGGGGACCTTTTTAACTACAGTCTTCCACACCAAGAGATTAGAATTTAGAAAAGTTGGGGTGGCTGAGAAGTTGCAGGGGATTTGGAATTATTGATAGACACTTCTGGAAGTGGCAAGGATTTGCTTACGTGTGCAACTGACAGTCAAGGAGGCTTCTCTTTGGGAGGTGACTACATTAAAATGATAGGAACTCACTGTGAGTGACAGCACAAAGCCCATGGTGGCTTCCTCACGCTTCGTGGTGAGCCAGAAGCTGTTAAAGACCGGGCCAAGAAGATTCTGGAAGTGGACACAAAGCCAAGAAGAACCAGAGAGGGTGAGGAAGGATAGAGAAGGTTTTATTTGGTTATTTTACTTGGGCCCAAGGATGTTGAACGTGAGAACCGGTGAAATTGTAGTGTGCAGCCATTGGAAAATGTTTATCATTATCTTTAGCAAAAGCATTACAAGCAATTCTCCCACACCACGTTCTTTCACTCGCTGACGTTCACCATCCTGGTGTCTGTTCTGGAGCAGGCGCAAACGAAGGGACACACACATACACACACACACACACACCAGGGAGGAGCAAGAACGGGGCCCAGTGTGGAATCAGACCCACTTAGAAACACGTCTGAGGGGAGTGCAAATGAGAAGCATCTGTCAGCCCAGGCTCTGGATTGATGCCGACAAGCCGGGCTAGAAGGGGATCCATAGAGACCACCCAGAGGTCTCGGTGTGCCGCCACATTTAAATGACACCCTCGCAATGTCTCCTTGGAGAAAATGCGTATGTGTTCATTGCTTGATGGGTCATTGCTATTTCCATCCCTGTGTAATAGACACGGTCTCTCCTGCCCCAAAGCTCTCAGTGGCTCCCCAGTGCTCGCAGAATTCAGTCAGAGCCCCCTGTGCCACTCTTCCCTCGCTCTCGCTGTCTAGGGGACTAGATGGAGGCGACTGCGCCTACCCAGCGCTTCCCCCTCTGACTTTAGCTTTGGAAATTACTTATCTCCCACTGAAGTTGATTAAGTGGACTGCCCAGGGTTCATATCAGTTGAACCAGCACCAACAGTAGAACCTGGATCTCTTCCTTCGTGGTCCATGAGAACTCGTACATACCAAGAGGCTGAGTCACAGAGCAGCACTTCCCAGCCATTTGCACATTGCAGCTCCTACAGAAACATGCTTTGGGTGGTGGATCAGTCACTCTTGGCTGGAAGTGACCCACAAAAGCCCACACATGGTTCAAGGGGTGGGAAGCTCCATTGTAAAATGGCTGGGACTATTTCCATTTGGAGTTGAATGGTCTCTTCTCCCCATGGTCACTAATCTCCTCCAGAGGGAAGAGTAGGCCCAGCTGGGTTTCCACCCAGGGAAATATCCCATGCTGGGATATTTATAACCCAGCATGGGGCGGGAGGTGAAGGTCTGGCATGCACAGAGGGCGTCTGTGTGGTGTTCTGGGGCTTTCTATATGGTGCCAGGTCACCCAGACCACAGGCCCCATGAGTGGGCCTTCACTACTGGTGCCAAATCCACATGCCATCTGTAAATTTTATTTACTCTGCATTTATCTTCAAGCTAATTTAAAATCAATCCACTTTTTATCTGATCTTAACTTAGGCCAAATGTTATCTGTGAAATTATGATTTTGGTATGCAGGCAGACACTTGTTACTCTAATATACATTAAAATACACATATAACTAGTAAAATTTGTATATACACACATACACACATATACATGTATATGTATATATATATTTAGAGACAGGGTCTTGCTCTGTCACCCAGGATGGAGTGCAGTAGTGCAGTAGTATAGTGGCACAATCTTGGCTCACTGCAGCCTTGACCTCTTGGGCTCAAGTGATTCTCCCATCTCAGCCTCCCAAGTAGCTGGGACAACAGGCACAGGCTGCCACAGCCGGGCTAATTTTTTTGTATTTTTTGAAGAAACAGGGTCTCACTATGTTGCCCAGGCTGGTCTCGAACCCCTAGGCTCAAGCAGTCCGCCCACCTAGGCCTCCCAAAGTGTTGGGATTACAGGCGAGAGCCACCGCAGCAGGCTTTAAATGTTTTTTAAACTTCTTTGAACTTAATTCCATCTGAAATCATCCAGCAGCCTCCAGAGATACAAATAACCAAGTGAAGGAAAAAGCATGGTTATATGGTTATTGTAAGGAATCCACATGAATTTGTCAGTCCTTAGACACCTTCAGCATAGAAGCATTCTTCCCATTTTCCTGTTGTGGAAGCTGAGGCACAGAGAGTTGGAGTTATCATAAAATCCCACTAAGAGTGATAGAACTCCGGTTCCAACCCAGAGCCACAAGTGCTAAGGCCACCCTCCTTCCCCTCCGCCAGGCCAACAGATGAGTCGTTGGCAGGATTGCTGGCATCTGTCATCCCCTTGCCCTCACTCTAGCCTTTTTTTTGCTCCACAGTCCTCGCTGGGCTTTGTGGCCCTGGTGCTGAGCACACTGCACACGCTCACCTATGGCTGGACCCGCGCCTTCGAGGAGAGCCGCTACAAGTTCTACCTGCCTCCCACCTTCACACTCACGCTGCTGGTGCCGTGCGTCGTCATCCTGGCCAAAGCCCTGTTTCTTCTGCCCTGCATCAGCCGCAGACTCACCAGGATCCGGAGGGGCTGGGAGAGGGATGGCGCCATCAAGTTCACACTGCCCACGGACCACGCCCTGGCCGAGAAGACGAGCCACGTATGAGGTGCCTGCCCTGGGCTCTGGACACCAGGCACACGAGGGACGGTGCCCTGGGCCTGTTAGGTTTTCTTTCCTTGGTGGTGCAGAGCGGTGTAACTGTGTGCAAATAGGAGGTTTGAGGTCCAAATTCCTGGGACTCAAATGTATGCAATACTATTCAGAATGATATACACACATATGTGTGATACGTATTTACATATATTCCACATATATAACAGGATTTGCAATTACACATAGCTAGCTAATAAGTTGGGTCTCTGAGATTTCAACTTGTAGATTTAAAAGCAAGTGCCGTATGTTAAGAGAAGAGCAGATCATGCTATTGTGACATTTGCAGAGATATACACACTTTTTGTACAGAAGAGGCTTGTGCTGTGGTGGGTTCAATTTATCCCTGCCCATCCCACCCCTACAACTCCCCTTTTGCTACTCCCCCAAGGCTCTTGCAGAGCTGGAGCTCTGAGGAGGAGGGAAAGCAACAGCTCTGCCCAGGGTCACCCCCGATGCCTGTGAGGGTGCCTGTGAGCAGGGGCCGTATCTCTTCCCTCCACCTGGGGCAGCAGCAGGAGGACTGGGGACGAGCAAAATCAGACAGTCGGCCTGGAGCCTGTGCCTGGTCCTTTGTGGGGTGCTGGGAGGATGGGGGGATTGGGCTGAAGCTGCTGCACCTCATCCTTGCTGAGTGGGGGAGACATTTTCCCTAAAAGTCAGAAGTCACCGTGGAGCCTGCAAATGGATCCTCCTGTGAGAGTGAAGTCACCTCCTTGCCAGAGCCATTAGTGAACCTGGCTTGAGAACAAAGTGTAATTTCCTTCCTTCCTTTAAGCTGGTGATGAGCATCCTTTCAACCACTGTGCCTTCTCACCCTTTCCATCTGTAGTTTGAACATCTCCCAGGAAGGCCTAGAGTAGACCCTTTAGAAATCAGCCCAAGGGGGAGAGTGAGAGAACACACTAGGGAGTAAAGCTCCCCGGGCGCCAGAGTTGAGCCCTTTCAGGGACCCTGCATGGGCTGAAGGATTGTCTTCATTAAGTCGGTCCTGGGGAGACATACTGGGGACTCCAGATGTCCTCTGGCAGAGGACCCAGAAAACCACACTGGCTCCAACTTCCTCCTCATGGAGCATTACATTTCAAAACAGTGGGGAGCAACTTTTCCACCAAAGCTACAAACCTGAAATGCTGCTGCCCCAAAGCACAAGAGGAGAGAGCACCGCCGGGGCCACAGGACGTCTGTCGTCCAGTCACACGCCATCCTCGCTGCTTCCTCCTGACCCTAGCTTACTTCCCCTGTGGAGAAACAGGTGTTCTTGGCTGAGCCCCCAACCCCCTGCAGAACCAGGGTGATCTGCCACCAAAAAAAGCATCTTTGAAGACAAAGGGGGTGAGGTCTTGATGAGTCTCCTGGGCCCGCAGGCATCTTCTGATAGAAGGAAGCCAGCAGGGCCGGGGAAGGCTGCCCAGAGAGAGTGTCACAGATGAGGCTGCCCCTGCCCCCCAGGGAGGTTTCATGAGCTCATGTCTATGGAGCACATGAGGGTTCTTCAGTGAAAAGCAGGAGAAAAGCCCACCGCAAGGATAGCTCATTAGGCACTTGACCGATGCAGGGAAGGCCATGCCGGGCAAGCTCTTCCTGCTGGTGTTTTCCATCTGCCGTGCCAAGGCTGAGCGGCAGAAACTTGTCTCATAAACTGGCACGGATGGAGCATCAGCTGTGGCCCACAGAGAGCCTCGCTGAGAAGGGGGCAGGTAAAGCAGAGATTTTAGCATTGCCTTGGCATAATGAGGGCCCATCGACTCCCTGCTAATGAGAGGCAGAGAGAGCATGGGTAATGGAGACCCATAATGATCCCCAACCCTAGTGGGTACGGGCTGCCTGCCCTGGGCCAGGGAATGGCTCCTTATACCAAAGATGCTGGCACAGAGCAGAGCCCAGTGCATGTCCTCCCCTTCCCACCCACCTCTGGCTGAAGGTGCTCATCAAGAGGGAAGCGATTCTAAGGTGGGTGGCAGGAGGGAACAGGTGCCACCTGCTGGACAATCAGCACATGAAAGGCAGGCGGGCTGTGTACTGGGCCCTGACCGGGCGTCCACTGCTGTCCTCCCTACCTCACCAGGCTACTGGCAGCAGCAGCCCCTGAGAGCACATCACTCCCTAAAGCCTGGTAAATTCCATGTGCCTCTGGGTACAAAAGTGCCTCAACAACATGCTCTGGAAATCCCAAATGCCACAGTCTGAGGTTGATATCTAAAATCTATGCCTTCAAAAGAGTCTGTGTAATTTTTTTTTAACCTGGTAGACGGTCTAAAAAGCAGTGCAAATAAACACCTAACCTTCTGCAAGCTTCAGGCTTTTATTTCTGCCATGTAGATCACATATCCATTCATCCACTGACTCCAGAGGCCTTCAGCTTGGAGCCTGCTCTCAGGCAGGCAGTATGCAAGGACTTGGGACTGCCAAGGTGAACACAGTGATCTGTGCTAGAGCTGGCCAATGAGGAAGGGCAGATGCGCAGACCTAAGGAACTAAGGGACGTGCCAGGGAGGAAATGGGCAAGATCCAGGTGACAGAGTGTCGGGTGGGGGCGTTGGGATGTGAAAGGAAGGCTTTCTGGAGTGGTCAGAAGTCTGAGGCCTTGAGTGCAGGTAAAAGCAGCAGAGCTTCTAGAATTATAATGTGCCTGGGAGTCACCTAGGAATGTGGTTCAAATGCAGGTTCTGATTCATGGTCTGGGGTGAGGTCTGAGACTGTGCATTTCTAATAAGCTCCTGGATGACCTGAATGGTAATGATCCTCGGACACTCCGAGCAACAAGGGCTTAGATGGCATTCTTTGCCTCTGCTGTGCTGTAGTCTATGGCACAGTAATCAGTGCACACACATCTCTGTCCCTTCAACCCTCCCCAGGAGCCTGCATTCCCCTGGCAGCCCTGGCAAGGTACACGTCTGCACACTGCTATGACCCCGTGTTCTTTTTTTTTTTTTTTTTTTGAGACGGAGTCTCGCTGTGTCGCCCAGGCTGGAGTGCAGTGGCCGGATCTCAGCTCACTGCAAGCTCCGCCTCCCGGGTTCACACCATTCTCCTGCCTCAGCCTCCGGAGTAGCTGGGACTATAGGCACCCGCCACGTCGCCCGGCTAGTTTTTTGTATTTTTTAGTAGAGACGGGGTTTCACCGTGTTAGCCAGGATGGTCTCGATCTCCTGACCTCGTGATCCGCCCGTCTCGGCCTCCCAAAGTGCTGGGATTACAGGCTTGAGCCACCGTGCCCGGCCTGACCCCGTGTTCTCTTAAAGGCAAAGGGAGAAACACTCCATCCAGGAGCCACAGCCTCGTACTTTGTGCTTCGCAGGGGCTGCGGCACATTGGCCCTGGGTCCATCGGGAAAACAAGAGGAGCTCTCTTCAGAGACCACCCGCCTATCATGCAGCCGAGCCTTCCTGCTGAAGCAAGCAGACTGCCTTATGGTACAGGGTGAGGAGACAAGAAACCCAGTGCAGAAAGTGGTCTAGTGGCTAAAAACCGTTGATTGGGAACAATAACCAAAAGATGGCCCTGCCATTTTGAGTTCATGATAAGGATTTTCCAAAGAAAGAACCACGACCAGGAAATACATTCAGGACAAACAATTTTCAAGGTGAAAAGCATCTTGTGCTTGGAGGTTTACTTTTCTCCTCTGTGTCCTCCCATGCATAAAGCTGGGAGAGTTAACTTTACAAAGAAGTAATCAAATAGTTGAAAAATACCCACCACTAAGGTAGCCCATGTAAGAACTAAGGAACCACCAAAATCACTCATATCAGTTCAGGAGAGAAAGTTATCATTCAGCTGTTTGACACACTGAATCTTTCCCGAAAGCAATGAAGCTGGCTCTTGGAGTGCAGAAGCTTTCTTGTGCTGGGCCACTACCCTAGTCTCAACCAAGAGACAGTTGGCTCCACTAGAGCAGAAATTCTCAGTCCCATCAAAGATCACTGACTTCCTCTAAGAAATACTTTGAAAATCTCTTTACTAATTTCTGAAATTAAATTAGGAAATAATATAACCTACCTAGGCATATAATTTTTAAAATCAATGTAAGGTCTAAACTGAAACACAAAGTAGAAGTAATTTATACTAAAACATACATATGTAACAGTAATAATGAATAATTATTATATTACTAGTCTTACAATAAATAAATTGCTTTTTAAATGCAGTGATACTCAACTAAACATTATTGACTTTCTTGTAGCCGATATTTTAAGATAAAGACTAAAGGTGTGTGTGCGTGTGTTTGTGTGTGTGTGTATTGTGTCCACTGTGTTTGAAATTGTGTTGAATGCTACGAAGAAATCACATAGGGTGAAAACCAATAAATGTCAACTAGATTTGGAAACATGGAAACCTAATGGTGAGAATTTCAGTGGGACGTTGAGGGTAAAATCCCAATTGAGTATGAATAAGAAGGAAATGGAGACAGTAATTCTGGACAGCTCTTCTGAGATTTGGCTGTAAAGCAGGGGAAAGAGAAAGGACTGGTAACGGGAAGGGTATAGGGGTTGAAGGAGGACTGGTTATTGTTTTCCATGGTTCTGACCTGAACATGTTTTAAATGCTTCTGGGGAATAAACAAGGTGAAAAGGAATGATGGAAGATGAGGGAGAGAATGATAGAGAATCACAAAGTCCTGGAGGACACTGGGAAGAGATGGAGTGCAGAGTACAGGTGGCTCTGGAGGAGGAGGAGCTTGTCCTTTGCCACTAGGAGAAAAGGGGAAAAGAAGTGGCTGAGTATTAAGGGGAGGGGCTAGTTGTGATGACACAGCCTGTGACAGTTCCCTTCTGATGTTGTCTGTTCTTTTTAAAAAAACAGTCAGTCCCTTCTGCTGAGAACATCACGGGAGGAAGAAGGTTTAGCTCTGAAGGTTGAAGATGGATAAAACCGTTGAAAATAACTGTTAGAGAAAATGTAAATGTAAAGGGAGCGGACCAGAAAACTGATAGGGTTTAAAAAACAAAAACAAAATTTGATTATAACCATTTTTTATCCAGAGTGAAATATACCAAATTGTGTTTCCTGGGAAGTGTGCAAAGTAGATTTTTGTTTAGTTAAATTCTGT
This sequence comes from Rhinopithecus bieti, assembly GCF_001698545.2. Classification (NCBI taxonomy): domain Eukaryota; kingdom Metazoa; phylum Chordata; class Mammalia; order Primates; family Cercopithecidae; genus Rhinopithecus; species Rhinopithecus bieti. The sequence continues at coordinate 314,433 of NW_016810434.1, forward strand.
TTTCCCTCACCAGTTTCTTTAATAATTCTAGGTAGTTTGTCTTAGTTGAGTGTCATCTCTAATAGTTACTCAAAAATGCCTTGGCTTCATTTTTGTTTTCTCTGTTCAGAAATGAACAGTCACAAATGGAACTTTGATGCACTAGGCAACCAAAAACCTCCACTGCCAATCCTCCCGTAAAGTGAATAATCACCGCTCTTGCTTACTGAGTGTTGATTTCATTTATTAGACCAGAAACCTAGCTTATTTGTATAATTCTCATATATGAAGAGTCTATTCTTAAAAATCTAATTTTAGCCAACATTTAAAAGTTCCGCAACTAGAGAATTTATTCAGACTTTTAACTCCCTGAAGGGTCTTTCTGCTTAAAACACAATTAGTTCCTAAACAAAAGACATACTTTTTAAGGCAATACTGAATTTGCAGGAAGTAGGGGAGATCACCAGGACAGAAAATAAATGGGAACACACACAGAAATCAAAAACAAACAAACAAACAAACAAAAAATAGCTCTCCTTGGCTCCTGGCAGAAGCAAATGCAAGTCCTTTCTGAAGAAAAGCAACCTCAGTTCAGATCAACCACATAAGACGCTTAATATTTACATTAATAAACCATAGGTGAGAATCAGTGGAAACAAAACCTGAAGGACTTAGAAGAACAGAATTGTCAAATATAGGATAATGATATATTAAATATCTAAAGAATTAAAAAATAGAGTTGCAAAAAATAAATAAGCAATAATATACTATAAAAGCACAGGCATGGTGAAAAATGGAATTTTCATAAATAAAAAATGATCAGAAACAATTTGATGAGTTTAACAGCAGATTGGAGAAAATTATTGAATTTTAAAAGCTAAAACAATTACCCAGAATGCAAAAGAGAGACAAATGGATAGAAAATATAAAAGAGTCATTACCAGAGATAAAGGTTAAAATGAACAACTCTAACATACAAATAAGTGGAGTTCCAAAAGGAAAGAATGATGAAGAGGCAAATTTTAAAGAGATAAAGACCAAGGATTTTCTAAAGCTAGTGAAATACTGGAATCCAAAAACGCTGAAAGTGCAATGTATACCACCAGGCAGGAAAGCAAATGTAAAAGTAAAGCTACAGTCAGCCACACTAAGCAGCTCTTAAAAGCAATCAGAGAAAAATTATAGATGACCTACAATTGTGGAATTATAATAGACTTCTTAACAATATCAATGGAGATTAGAAAATAGTAGTCTAATATATTGAAAGTCCAGGGGGAAATGATTGCCAACTTAGAATTTTAAATCAAGCAAAACTGATTTTAAAGATTGAGTGCAAAATAAGAAAGTTTCAGATTACAGAAATTGAGAGCTTACCAACAGTTCTTTTCTGACGAACTTCTAAAAATATACTTCAGATAGAAAGAAAATGATCCCAGAGGGGAATCTGAAAATGAGAAAAAACAGTGAGCGAATAAGTGGTGACCCTCAAGGTAAATCTAAGCAAACCTTTTCTCTATAAAAGAATAATATCTATTTATGTGTTTTTTTAAAAGGACATACTAGGCCAGGCACAAAGGCTCATGCCTGTAATCCCAACACTTGGGGAGGCCGAGGCAGGTGGATCACCTGAGGTTGGGATCGCCTGACCAACATGGAGAAACCAGATCTCTACTAAAAATACAAAATTAGCTGGGCACGGTGGTGCACACCTGTAATCCCAGCTATTCAGGAGGCTGAGGCAGGAGAATTGCTTCAACTTGGGAGGCGGAGGTTGCGGTGAGCCGAGATTGTGCCATTTCACTCCAGCCTGGGCAACAAGAGCAAAACTCCATCTCAACAACAACAACAAAATGGACGTGCTAACTGGCTAAAAACGATGATATGTAAATAAGGGATTGAGTTAAAATGTTCGGAGGCTCATATTTGTTTAGAGGTTGGGGCTGGGAAAGTTATGGGCTAATTTAGATCTTGTTAAGTACATCGGAAACATGTCAAGGGTAACCACTAAAAAGCTAAAAGTATAACGCCAAAATCCTTAAGAAGGGAAAAAATTTTAATTGGATTTTGAAAACAAGAAACAAGAAAAAGAGCATAAAGCAAGACACAGAAAACAAAAAGTAGATATGAGAAAAAATCCACATATATTCATAATTGTGAAACACAATACCATGCACTGGTATCAATCCTTATGAGGGATACACCATACGCTGGTTACCAGGGGAGGACTCTAAACATCTTGCCAATTTTTGTAAAGATTCCTATATCTGGTGGGTGCCCAGGTCTGGCAGGAGTCTTTACACAAACCCAGCTTCTAAAGGTTTTGCACAAACCCAGCTGCCAGCGTCTCAGTCTGGTATGACAAAACACCTGCACAAGTCAGGCAAAGCCAACTTATTACTCATAGATCAGTAGCAAAGATAGACAGAAGCGTAGACTCCATGGTGAGCTGGTCCCCTAGAACTCAAGCAAGCTGCCCAGGGCAGACAGAATCTCACCTGCATATGCCCAACTTCACACTACTGCTGAGGGACCCTGAAAGCAGTCCACTCTGGGTTTTATACCCTACAGGTACTTAAATCACTGAGCTTAAGCACTGCAGAGCATCTTGTTCTGAGAAGAACAAAGACAAAGCCCAGGCTGTTCTAGATGGTTCTTCCTTCTCTCAGGATGTTACATTCTCATACATTCTGCCCAAGAATTGTAAGAAGGAGCAGGGAGAGCTGAATCAGCCAAGGTCATTCAAGGACTTGTCCTCCTGCAATAATCACAATAAATACAAATGGATTAAACACTTCAGTTGAAAGATAGAGATGGTCAGAATGGATTTTAGTTATATTTGTAAGTGGCATACCTAAAGACTCAAGGTAAAGATATGGAAAAAAGTATGTTAGGCAAAAACAAACTAAATTAAAGTTGGAGTGGCTAGATTATTATCATATAAAGCATACTTTATAAGAAAAGACATTATTAGGAATAGAGAGAATTACTACATAATAAAATAAAGATTTACATATTTTAGAATAGTGTTCTTTAATAATATAGCCTCAAAATATGTAAAGCAAAAAAATAAAAAAGAAAGAAATGTGAACAAATCCCTCATTATACTAGATTATAACAAACAGAAAATTATATGCATGTGTGCACATGCATGTATGTGTATAACAACACAAGTTGGATATAATAAGAAATAGAAAATTATATTTTCTCGAGAAAACAAATTGAAGACATATTATACCATAAAGCAAATTTCAATAAATTTCAAATAATATCGGCATTCTCTCAGGTGAATGCAAGAAAGTTAGAAATCAAGAACAAAATGCTATATGTATGTGTGTATATATGTATACACACATATATATCATATATATTTATATTTTAATAAAATATTTTTTATACTTTGTCACTGGGTCACTTTGTCACTCAGGCTGGAGTACAGTCACACGATGATCACTGCTCATTGCAGCCTCAAACTCCTGGGCTTAAGCAATCCTCCCGCCCCAGCCTCCTGAGTAGCTGGGACTACAGGCACCATCATTGTGCTCAGCTAATTTTTAATACTTATTTTTTAGAGATGAGATCTTGCTATGTTGCCCAGGCTAGTCTCAAACTCCTGGCCTCAAGCAATCCTCCTGCCTTGGCCTTCCAAAATGCTGGGATTACAGGCATGAGCCATCATGCCTGGCCTAAAATGCTATATTTTAAATGTCTATACGTTTTAAAACTTTAAATATACATTTCTAAATAAGTCATTAATCAAAGAGAAAATTATACTGAAAATTCTTCAAAACTGTTAAATGTGAATGATTATTAAATATCTTCATATCAAATATTTAGAGATGCAGCAAAAATATTGCTTAGAAGGAAATCAATAACCTTGACAAAAATTAGTACAAAAAGAATCCAACCCACAGAAAGTAAAAGATAGATACACACAGACAGATATACTGAAAGTAAGAGCAGAAATTAGTGAACTGGGAAACAAAAATATAATGGAGGGGATTGACAAAGTCAAAGGTTGGTTTTTGGATAAAACTAATCAAACAAATGAATCTCTGATAAAACTGATCCTGAAAAACGATAAGATGCTCAAATAATTTTAGACATAAAAAGGAGAGAAAACTACAGATGAAACAGAAATGTAAAAGATAATAAGAGAATATTATATGTGAGATTATGCAAATAAATTTGAAACTTGGAATGAAAAATATAACTTACCAAAACTGATTCAAGAAAACAAAAAGTGAGCATACAGGCCAGGTGCAGTGGCTGACACCTGTAATCCCCAGCACTTTGGGAGGCCAAGGCAGGAGGATCACTTGAGCCAGGGATTCGAGACCAGCCTGGGCAACATAGCAAGACCCCATCTTTACAAAAAATAGAAAAAAAAATTCGCCACATGCAGTGGCACATGCCTGTAGTCCAGAAGGTGGAGGCTGCAGTGAGCCATGACTGTACCACTGCACTCAGCCTGGATGACAGAGTGAGATCCTGTCACTCAAAAAAAAAAAGAAAAGAAAGAAAAAAAGAAGTAGCTATGTATCTGTGGTGATAGGCATACAGTGTATAATGATGTAATACAGTCTATCTTAGCAGTAATTACATTAAATGTGAAAGGATTTAACTCTCCAAGAAAAGGCAGAGATTGGCAGAACAAAAAATTCTTTTAAATGACCCATCCAGGCACAGTGGCATGTGCTTGTAGTCCCAGTTACTCAGGAGGCTGAGGTAGGAGGATTACTTGAGCCCATGAGTTCAAGTCCAGTGTTGAACTTTTACTCATAGGCAACATAGTAAAACCTCACCTCTAGACAAAACTAAACAAAAACAAAAAACCCAAAGATTTGAAAGTAAGAGGATGAGCCAGGCGCAGTGGCTCACGCCTGTAATCCCAGCGCTTTGGGAGGCTGAGGTGGGAGGATCACGACGTCAGGAGATGGAGACCATCCTGGCTAACAGGGTGAAACCCCATCTCTACCAAAAATACAAAAAATTAGCCAGGCGTGGTGGTAAACACCTGTAGTCCCAGCTTCTCGGGAGGCTGAGGCAGAAGAATCGCTTGAACCAGGTAGGTGGAGGTTGCAGTGAGCCAAGATCACGCCATTGCACTCCAGCCTGGGCAACGAGCAAAACGCCATTTCAAAAAGAAAAAGGAAGTAAAAGGATGGAAAAAAGATAGCAAACAGTAACCAAAAGAGTACTGGATGACTACATAATAAAGAACATTTTATAACAGTAAAAGTGTCAATCCATTAAGACGATATAAATTATAAACATACATGCAACTAACAATATAGCCTCAAAATATATGAAGTTAAAGCTGTCAGAATTGAAGGGAAAATACACTATTCAACAATGATAGTTGGAGACTTCAATACTTCATTTTCAGTAATGGGTAGAACAACTAGACAAAAGATTACCAAAGAGATAGAAGATTTGAACAACACTGTACACAACTATACTTAACACACATCTATAGAACACTCTACTCAACAACGGCAGAATATGCATTCTTTTATTTTTTGAGATAGAGTCTCGCCTGTTGCCCAGGCTGGCATCCAGTGGCACAATCATGGCTCACTGCAGCTTCTACCTCCTGGGCTTAAGTTATCCTCCCACCTCAGTCTCCCGAGTAGCTGGGACCACAGGTGTGCACCACCACACTCAGCTAATTATTAATTTTTGTAGAGACAGGGTCTTGTTATGTTGCCCAGGGTCTTGCTAAGTTGCTAATTTTGTAGACAGGATCTTGCTATTTTGCCCAGGTTGGTCTTGAACTCCTGACTTCAAGTGATCCTCCTGCCTTGGCCTCCCAAAGTGCTAGATTACAGGCATGAGCCACCATACCTAGCAAAGAACATACATTCTTTTTTTAAAAAAATACTTTTAAGTTCTAGGGTACATGTGCACAATGTGCAGGTTTGATACATAGGTATACATGTGCCATGTTGGTTTGCTGTACCCATCAACTTGTCATTTGCATTAGGTATTTCTCCTAATGCTATCCCTCCCCAAGCCCCCCACCCCCAACAGGCCCCAGTGTGTGACATTCCCCACCTTGTGGCCAAGTGATCTCATTGTTCAATTCCCACCTATGAGTAAGAACATGCAATGTTTGGTTTTCTGTCATTGTGATAGTTTGCTGAGAATGATGGTTTCCAGCTTCATCCATGTTCCTACAAAGGACATGAACTCATCCCTTTTTATGGCTGCATAGTATTCCATGGTGTATATGTGCCACATTNATCAACTCGTCATTTGCATTAGGTATTTCTCCTAATGCTATCCCTCCCCAAGCCCCCCACCCCAACAGGCCCCAGTGTGTGACATTCCCCACCTTGTGGCCAAGTGATCTCATTGTTCAATTCCCACCTATGAGTAAGAACATGCAATGTTTGGTTTTCTGTCATTGTGATAGTTTGCTGAGAATGATGGTTTCCAGCTTCATCCATGTTCCTACAAAGGACATGAACTCATCCCTTTTATGGCTGCATAGTATTCCATGGTGTATATGTGCCACATTTTCTTAATCCAGTCTATCATTGCTGGACATGTGGGTTGGTTCCAAGTCTTTGCTATTGTGAACAGTGCTGCAATAAACATATGTGTGCATGTGTCTTTATAGTAGAATAATTTACAATCCTTTGGATATATACCCAGTAATGGGATTGCTGGGTCAAATGGTATTTCTAGTTCTAGATCCTTGAGGAAGAATACACATTCTTAAGTACATATGGAACATTCTCCAGGATAGACCATCTATTAGGCCACAAAATAAGTCCCAATAAATTTTAAAGATTAGAATTATAAAAGTATGTTCTCCATACAGTAAAATTAGAAAACAATAACAAAAATTAATTTGAGAAATTCACAAATATGTGGAAATTAAAAAACACTCTTCTTAACCAAGAAGTCAAAGAACAAATAAGAGAAATTAGAAAAAAGTTTTGAGATGAAGGAAAAAAATAGCATACCAAAGTTTCTGGGGTACAGCTAAAGCGGTAGGTACTTGGAGGGAAATTTATAGCTGTAAATACCTTAAAAAGAAGAAAAATCTCCAATCAATTACTTAAACTTTCATCTTTAGAAACTAGAAAAGCAAGAGAAAACCAAACCTAAAGAAACCAGAAGGAAGGTAGCAACATAAATTGATACAGAAACTTGAGAAAACAATTTAGCATTATAATGTTGAACCTTCACATACCCTAACAGCCTGTAATTTCTCCCCAAAGTATATTTAGAAAAATTCTTATAGGTGGGCAACAGTGGATGTATAAAAAATATTCAATATGGACTGCGTACAGTGGCTCACGCCTATAATCCCAGCAGTTTGGGAGGCCGAGGCTAGATCACCTAAGGTCAGGAGTTCAAAACCAGCCTGACCAACATAGTGAAACCCCGTGTCTACCAAAAATACAAAAATTAGCCAGGCATGGTGGCACACACTGGTGATCCCAGCTACTTGGGAGGCTGAGGCAGGAGAATCACTTGAACCCAGGAGGCAGAGGTTGCAGTGAGCCAAGACCGTGCCATTGCACTCCAGCCTGGGTGACAGAGCACGATTCCACCTCAAAAAAAAAAAGAAAAGAAAAGAAAAGAAAAAGAAAAAATTCAATGTATATGAAAACAACATGAAGATTCTGAGAAGGTGGCAGCCTTGATGGCATAATTATTTAATATCTCCAAATCCCCCATAAAGATACACAAAGCAGCCAGGATTGCAAAACTAAAAACCCATGGACAATCCCTATAACAAACAAGATGACACCAAATCCCTACAAACCCTAAAACACAAATGGGTGGAGACACAGATACAAGATCTGCATGGTATCAGCAGCTTTGCTGGAGGACACAGAAGGAAGCAACAGAGCACCTGGTAGGCCTCAGAACTGTGGGGTCCTAATGAGGGGAAAGAAGTCAGGCTGGCAGGAGCAGAGGAAGCAAAACACAGAAAACAGATAAGCTGTAAGGGTTTTTATAAGGTCCAAAACACATTACCCTCCTGCACAAGTAACTCACGACCTTCCTGTGCTCAACTGCACCTTCCTGTGCCAACCCTCAACTAATAAAATAACTCAATTTAGTTCACTGCAACCTTGGCATCATCAGTACTGCACAAAGCCCTCTTCAGCACACAGCACAAGCACCATCCTACAAAATCCCCGGGAAGCCTTCGTTTCCTTGCAATCAGTTCCTCTCTTGCTAACCTGCCTGTTGCATCCTTGCAACATATTTGCCTACTTTCTCTAATAAATCTGCCTTTTTTTAACCTACAACTAACCATCTTGGCCAATTCTTCTCCTGGCCCATGCTACCGGCCCAGATAGTCACTGATCACCTGCAACAAGAACTTTAAAATAATCAAGAAACAATTATTGTAAAGCCCGCAGGCAGCTGGAGGACAGCACCTGACCCAGGGAGGCATTTGTATCTTTCAGTAAAAGCATGTGAGTTCCAAAGGTAAAGTCAGAAGAGGCTGGGGAAGACTGGGCCTAATAAACACTCCAAACTAACCAGCCCAAGCCCCCATCCAGAACAGAACCCCAGCTGGGAACAGACTCCAAATTGAGCACTTCAGGAAAATAGAGAAAAGCAAAAAAGAGAACCCAGACTACAGTAGGAGAGAATGGAATGGACGTTCTCAGGAAGTGAGGGGCCCTATTTTAAAATACTCAACAAAACAACAGAAGAGAGTGCTCTACCATTGTGAAATAATAAAAACCCTTAAAATTATGCCTCCTTTCAAAAAGTTCAGGAAATCTAATATTATGTAAACATAAGTAGCAGAAAAGGATTGAAGTCAAATCCCACACGGTTATTCAAAGAAAAAAGAAAAAGTAGAATAACATCCCTGCAGACGATAAAAGCATGCCAGAGAAACACACAGGTATAAACTAATATTTTGACATAAAAGCAAAGCAAAGGGAGGGGAAGGGAGGAGAGGGGAGGCAGGCACAGCTCATCTGTAGTATTCAGGAATGGGGAGCACAACTGCAAAGAAAAGAGACGATTAGCACAAAAGGCAGGCTGGCGTTTTACTCTTGGAGGAGGGGTGGGGCTTTGCATTTGGGAAAGTGAACCTGGCAGGCTTATGGGGTCAGAGTCAATTTCCTTTACATGGGGATGTTTAAAGGTGTTTATCTTGTAATTTCGTTAACCTCTCATTTTGTCTTATGCTATATATATATGTATGTGTATAATGCTGTTTTTTGTTTTTCATTTTGGCTTTGGTTTGTTTTTTGTTTTGGTTTTTTTTTTTTTTTTTTTTGAGACGGAGTCTCACTCTATCTCCCAGGCTAGAGTGCAATGGCGGGATCTCGGCTCACTGAACCTCCTAGGTTCAAGCGATTCTCCTGCCTCAGCCTTCCAAGTAGCTGGGACTACAGGCGCCCTCCACTATACCCGGATGATTTTTGTATTTTTAGTAGAGATGGGGTTTCACCATGTCGGCCAGACTAGTCTCAAACTCCTGACCTCAAGTGATCAGTCTGCCTTGGCCTCCCAGAATGGTAGGATTACAGGCGTGAGTCACCGTGCCTGGCCATAATGGTTTCTTTTTTAGCAACTAAATTTGTTTAAAAGAGTGTTCATCTCAGTATTGTTCATAATTGCCCCAAACTCCATTGACAGGAGTGCATGAATAAATTGTGCTATTCAGAGGATGATCTGTTATTCAGCAATGAAATAAATGACCTATTCCTCCAGTGAAACTTAGAAACATGATTATGGCGAGGGAAAAAAAACAAGTATCAAAAACCTACACGCTATATGATACCATTTTATAAGCCTTAGAAACCAAGCAAAATGAAACAGTACATTATTTAGGAATACATACATATGTGATTTTAAAACTATGTTTTAAGGAAGCAAGGCTGGCAAACATAAAATTTAGGATAGACTGTATACCATATAACATTTTATAATGCTCAGAAATCGGCAAAATTAAACAATGTTGTTTAGGAATAAGTAGACATGTGATTTTAAAACTATTCTTTTAAAAGCAGGGGAATGATAAACCCAAAATTCAAGCTGGTTTTTATTTCTAGGGAAGCAAGGAGGACGGAATAGGGGAGCTAGACCCCAGTTTTCTTCCTAGGTCGTGTGGTGGGTTCACAGTATACTTTTGATTATCATGTTTCATGATTCACCAATGTGTTTTATATGAAGACTTCATCAGATCTGCACACTAAGAATACAAATTAAAAATTGAATTATCTCCTTCATCAGTCATTCATTTGTTTATTCATTCAGTCATGCAACAAACAGGCATTGTGTACCCGCCCTATGCCAGGCCCTGTGCTAGGTCCTAGGATAGGGCAGTGAGCAGACACCACAGCTGTCCTCTCAAAGTTCACAGCCTCCCAGGACATTCTACACTATTGGTGATGGGGCTGAGTGGGAAGTGGGTTTTTAAAAATCTGCACTGCAGGAAGCACTATTTACAATAGCAAAGACTTGGAACCAACCCAAATGCCCATCAATGGTAGACTGGATAAAGAAAATGTGGCACATATAGACCATGGAATACTATGCAGCCATAAAAAAGAATGAGTCCATGTCCTTTGCAGGAACATGGATGAAGCTGGAAGCCATCATCCTCAGCAAACTAACACAGGAACAGAAAACCAAACATCACATGATCCCACTCATAAGTGGGAGCTGAACAATGAGAACACGTAGACACAGGGAGGGGAACATCACACACTGGGTCCTGTTGGGGGTTGGGAGCAAGGGGAGGGAGAGTATTAGGATGAATACCTAACGAGTGCAGGGCTTAAAACCTAGATGACGGGTTGATAGATGCGGCAAACCACCATGGCACATGTATACGTATAAACCTGCACATTCTACACATGTATCCCAGAACTTAAAGTGACAACAATAACAAAAAAGAAAAAATCTGCAGAGAGTAAGTAAGAGCCAGGACAATCCATAATCAGGACCTTCCATTTCAGGATAACGAGGAAATACCTTGTTGGTATGACTTGAGGGAGGTAATTTTTAAATTAAGGTAGTTAAGGCAGCCAACAGGAGACAGCAAAAGCATCAGACAGGCACTCCAGGTCGGTGGTTCCCAATACTGCCAATGTTGTTCCCCAAAGAAGTTTTCTTTGTCTTAAGCAATGTGATATGCACATGCATGCAAACGTGCGCACACACATGGGTTATTCAAAGTTTATTTCTTCCCTATGTTTCTGTGTTAGGATCTCCTTGCATTTATGTATTGATAGTGATGATAGACAGTGGTTGGACTTCGTTACTGTTTAGGGAAGTGTGGTTTGGTTTTTAATGTCCATACTTAGTAAAATAAAGAGCTGCCAAATCCAAATCAATCTCTAAGATTTAAATTCTTCATTATGTAAACCCTGAAGTCTGAGAATCATGGTCCAGAGTCATGTTTGAACCTAGCATTGTCCTTTTTGAGTAGGAAGACTGAGGTCACTTTTCTTTTTTTTTTTTTTTGAGACGGAGTCTCACTGTGGTCACCCAGGCTGGAGTGCAGTGGCACAATCTCAGCTCACTGCAACCTCCACCTCCCAGGTTCAAGCGATTCTCCTGCCACAGCCTCCTGAGTAGCTGGGATTATAGGTGCCCGCCACCACGCCTGGCTGATTTTTGTATTTTTAGCAGAGATGAGGTTTCTCCATGTTGGCCAGGCTAGTCTCAAATTCCTGACCTCAGGTGATCCGCCTGCCTCGGCCTCCCAAAGTGCTGGGATTATAGGCTTGAGCCACTGCACCAGGCCTGAAGTCACTTTTCAATACTTGGTTAAGACCTTGCTTGGCCTCAGGAGTAGCCTTGCCTTGACTACCTGCCCAGCACCACCCCCATCCGTAGGGCCTGGAGGAGTTCCTCAGCTTATCTCTGAGCAGAGCTGAAAACCCCCCTATGGCTGTCACCAAGGTGAAAGGAAAGGATTGGTAGTTAATAGCAAAAGCAGCAGTATATGCATATGCATGTGTGTATTATTACAAATACATCTGTTCCGGCAAGAGATCTCTACTACAGAGTCAACCCACAGGAATGTTTAGCTGAGGCTCTAGAGACCCTGTTGAGGAGTGTGCCGTGTCTGAGGTCAAGTAAGTGCTTAATCCACTAGCTCCTTCTTCCTTGTATCTGCCAGTGTGGCCAGCCGCTGCACCCATTTCTGTTCACCTCCACCATATCTGCCATTTCCACCCAGGCTTGGACCTCATTTCTTTATATCAACGTTTCCTTCGAATCTACTCACTTGTTCTCCCTGAAAATGTTTGTTTGTTTGTTTGGAGACGGAGTCTCGCTCTGTCTTCCAAGCTGGAGTGCAGTGGTGTGATCTCAGCTCACTGCAACCTCTGCCTCCCGGGTTCAAGCGATTCTCCTGCCTCAGCCTCTGGAGTAGCTGGAATTACAGGTGCCCACCACCACGCCCGGCTAACTTTTGTATTTTTAGTAGAGACAGGGGTTTGCCATGTTGGCCAGACTGATCTTGAACTCCTGACCTCAGGTGATCCGCCCGCCTTGGCCTCCCAAAGTGCTAGGATTACAGGCATGAGCCACAGCGCCTGGCCTGAAAACATTACTTTTTAATATTCCCTATGGAGAGGCAGCATAGCACAGAGGTTATAAACACAAAGTCCAGGCCAGTCATGGGGACTCAGGCCTGTAATCACAGGGATCTGGGAGGCAGGAGGATCGCTGGAGGCCAGGGGTTCAAGACCAGCTTGGCAACATAGTGAGACCCCATCTCTACAAAAAAAATTTTTTTAAATATTACTCAAGCTGGTAGTACACACCTGTAGTTCCAGCTTCTCAGGAGGCTGAGGGGAGAGGATCACTTGAGTCCAGGAGGTCAAGGCTGTAGTGAGCCATGACTGTACCACAGCACTCTGGCCTATTTAGAGATAGCAAGCCACTATCTCTAAAAAAAAAAAAAAACGGTTAAAAAAAGAACACAAAATCTGGAGCCACACTGCCAGGGTTTCAGCACCACTTCTACTACTTCCTAACCTGATTTAACTGCCTCTTGCCTCAGTTTCCCCAGCTATAAAATGAAGGTGATTATAGTTCTTACCACATAGGTTTGTTATTAGGTTATAAGAAAAACAAGAGTTTCCCTTTTAACATAATTTATTTTTAACTTTAATTTTAGGTTCAGTGGTACATGTGAAAGTTTGTTACACAGGAAAACTACTGTCACGGGGGTTTGTCGTACAGATTATTTCATCACCCAGGTATTAAGCCCAGTACCCAATAGGTATCTTTTCTGCTCCTCTCCCTCCTCCCAACTTCCACCCTCAGGTAGGCCTCGGTGTCCGTTGTTCCCCTCTTTGTGTCCATGTGTTCTCATCGTTTAGCTCCCACTTATAACTGAGAATATGTGGTATTTGGTTTTCTGTTCCAAGAGTTTCTCTTAGGCTGAGATGCGAGGATCACTTGAGCCAGGGTGGTCGAGGCTGCAGTGAACTGCAGTCCTGCCACTGTACTCCAGCCTGGGGTGACAGAGCGAGACCCTACCACAAAGAAAAAAGAAGAGAGAGGGAGAAAAAAAGAGAATGACAGAGAGAGAAAAAACAGTTTCTCTTTTAAGGTATTTAAAACAGATCTTCCACAGAGTAAATGCTATATAAGCGTTTGCTAAATAAACGTTTCTAACATGAATAGAAAAATGTTATTACTGGCTGTAAGACCTGAAAGCAATTACAACCTCAAAATAAATAAAAACAAGACAATATAATTAAATTCTAGCTAGATTTTTTACCTGCTAAAATGCTTAGTGGAGACCCGCTCTCAAAAGAACAGAGAGAGGGAAGCAAGTGAATTCTTAAGGACATGCCATCACCAAACTAAAACCTCTTCTTCGCTCAACCAGAAGACCTGAAAGAAAACTGAAGTAACAGTAACTGTCTTCCTGCGCTACCCACCCTCAACCATCTCCAGGTCCACTAGGAGCATGTTGTACATGTTCTGGAAAGCTCCGGAAAGGCATTAAGATATAAACAGTTAGTAGCCAGGTGTGGTGGTAGACGCCTACAATCCCAGCAACTTGGGAGGCTGAGGCAGGAGAATCGCTTGAACCCGGGAGGCGGAGGTTGCAGGGAGCTGAGACCACGCCATTGCACTCCAGCCTGGGAGACAGAGCCAGACTCCGTCTCAAAGAAAGAAAATAAAAAAGATACAAAAAGTTGGGAAAGTGAGAGGTGTCCCGAGTAGCCCATATACATGAGAAATGAAACCAGGCGATCCTGTGTGGATCTATACATCATAAATGCCCCTGGGCTGGAAGTGAAATATCTCACACCAATAGGTCGGCTCTGATGCAGGGAGTCTGTTTGCACTTTGAATTGAAGCTGTGCTGTTCCTGGCACTGCCAGGGTGGGACTGTCACTCACCGAGCCTCCTTCCTGTCCTTGGTCTGGGGTGATTCGGCACTTCCCAGCAGGTGACTCCAGGTGACAGCCAACAGCCAGCTTGCTCCTGTTCTCTTTCGCAGGCAGAGCTGGCTCTTAATTTTCATGCATTTATTCTTTAGCCACTTGAGATGCCTGGCTGGAGGGACGGGGAAGAGATTTAGCATCTTGGTGCCTCCAAGCCTCCCATCCAGCATGGTCCAGGTTAACAAACACCTGTAAAGCATACATCTCTGCTGGTCCTGACAGACAGGGTGAGCACCCCGGTGCATCCACCCTCCTAAGAGGATTAAGAGGGGGTGTTTGGAAAACAGAGCTGCATCCCGGGAGGGAAGATGCCACAGAGACATCAACACACAGTTCTGCATAATCAGTTCAACAGCAGAACAACAAAAAGGGGAAGAGAAGATTAAAAACTAATCCAAATGTCATAGTACTGAGGAGTGTGATGAAATGGGGAATCGGGTGGAAGCATTAAACCTAGAATCACCAACCATCCCCGCTTCACTCTTCAAAACTCAAGGCTTCGGCGGGAAACAACATGCTCATCCTTGGGAGGGCTCCTCTAAGTCCCTCCTGAAAGATGGATGTCCACTCCTGAGGCTCTGTCTCTGAGGATGGGCACGGGGAAGCTGTGGCAGTCCAGCCATCCTGCGGGGATGTCATGAATAATTAGCTGGGCTCTTCACAGTGGAGCGCAGCCCTAGTCTCTCTCCCTCTTCCTTGGTGGGAAGGAAGCCCAGGTCCCTGAGAGACACTGGTGGCCGTCTCCCTGGAGGCTTCAGGCTGGCCGTTGACAGTGGCACCAAGGTGTAGCTCGGGGCAGGGGGGCAGGCACTTAGCACTCGGCAAGCTCTGTGGGCCTCCTCCCTGCCTCCCATTCATTGTCATGAGCTTGGCAGGAGAAGTTTCCAGTCCGCCTCTCAGTGCTGCACCCCCTCTGCCCACACTCCTGGGCATCCAGCCCAGGGCCTGCCTTGATGCCAGCTCTGCCCTTCCTGCCTCCTCCTTCCTGCTCTGCCTTCTCTCCCTCTCTCTTCCCTACATCCATTTCTATTTTACAATGGTTTTGGGATTTTTTGTTTTTTGTTTTTTCTTGAGAGGGAATCTGGCCCTGTTGCCCAGGCTGCAGTGCAGTGGCATCATCTTGGCTCACTGCAACCTCCACCTCCTGAGTTCAAGCAATTCTCCTGCCCCAGCCCCCCGAGTAGCTGAGATTACAGGCACACGCCACCACACTCAGCTAATTTTTGTATTTTTAGTAGAGACGGGGTTTCACCATGTTGGCCAGCCTGGTCTTGAACTCCTGACCTCAAACGATCCAACCACCTCAGCCTCCCAAAGTGCTTGGATTGCAGGTGTGAGCCACTGTGCCTGGCCCTATTTTACAATGTTTAATGACTCAAACTTGAGGATTTTTCCACTTCTCTATACCATATAATCAAATCAAAAAATCAGATATTAGGCTGTGACAATGGGACTGAATCTTGGAAACCGGAAGGTCCAGTCTCAGGACGTCCTGGAAAGTTCAGCACACAAGCAAGCCCCATGCAGCTGTGTGATGAAACGGCCCCGCACATCCAGGTGCACAGCCAAGGCGTCCCGTGCCACCTTCCTGGTAGAAACTGGCTTTTCAACTTTCTCACCCATGACAGGAAAGCGGTTTCAGACATCAGGCTCGCCGCTCTCCTAAGCCACATCCTTTTCTCATTCCCAGCTGAGGACATGAGCCTGAGACACTGAGGTTCCCAGCTGCCTCCATGATTTGCCAGCACCCAGCTTCAGTTTCACATCCTCCCAGTTGTCATAGCCAGGAGAGCATGCCTCACTGACCATGAGGGCATGTCACATCCCGCCTGGCTAAGCCATGTCGCAGACAGGCTCCTGGCTAAGCACTTGGCTGACACCCCAATATTCAATGCTGACACCCCACAAAGGCATAAGTAGCCTAATTTTGCGGATGATGAAAATAGGACTCAAACTAAATTGTGTACAGTTGTAGGGTTTATTGAGGGCAGAAATCTTCTCCACAGCAGGTCTCTGGCAACCCAGAGCCCCTCCCTGCACTCCTGTGTCCCTGTCGCCGTACCCACAGAACCCCCAAGAGGCCTCCATGGATCACTGGGCTTGTACAATTTTTATCTGGGCATATATATATTACCAAATTACCTCCACCCCAAAAATACTGTTCCAGGTTTCCTGTTACTATTTGGAAACATTGATGTACATCAGCCTGTGTTCATTTTGTATACTATCCATATAGTGGGTGGGTTGTTTTGGGGGATTTTTTTGCAACCTAAAAGCTAAAATATTTTTCATGTTTAAAACTGAAATCCATGTGCATGGACAGGACATTTTTAAAAATAAATATTTCATGGGTATTTGCCAACAGAATCTTATGGTTGGTAATTTTGTAAATGATTTAACCCATCATTTCATGTGAATAAATTTAGATTTGACTATCTATAGGTAGCATAAGGTGAAAAACCTCTAAAATTTGAACCCATACTCTGGGATGGGAGACCTTAGGCAAATTAACCTGTCTGAGCTTCAGTTTTCTCATTTGTAAGAAGGGGATGTACTATCTGTGTTCCAGGATCGTGGAGGAGATCAGAGGAGGTCATCTACCAAAAGGCCCCCACCAGCCTCACAAAATATCATTACTCTCATCATTTCATTCTTAGGTTGACTTAAATAGGGAATACAAATATATTTACATATTCTTATTAAATTCTTAAAAACTGATAATTTATTCAAATCCAAATCATATAGAGATGATAAAATTATCTACTGTGCATAACACCGTTAGGAAAGAATGACTCAATAACTATCACCTGACATTTTATTTAACATGATATAGTGCGATAGTCTCGGCACAAAGTGACCTTAACTGCTTCCAAATTCCTTCCTCATTTTTCCTGTAACAAATCATATGGTTGAAGGAAGACCTTCATCAGGGTCACGCAACTTGGAGGAGCTTCTTGGGGGAAGTGCACAGGCATCTCTGGGCTGTGGAGGAAAGACTCCGGAACCGGCTTTAATGGGGTTTTTTTTCTCAACAGGATCTGTCCTGTCTCCCTTTTCATGTGTCAGGTCCTCAGTAGCTGGGACCCCATTTTCTCTGTCATATCCCACCCCCAACACCTGACCAACTCAAATCATGACATACATTTTTAAACAGGTAGTGGATATCCAACAGTGTGTCAGGGCATGGAGAAAATGGAAAAGAAACCGAAATTGTGGTCCTGGTGCTGAGACACAGGTAATCTCATCAAGCAATTTGGGCAGAGGCTGAGTTACCTGGATATTATTGCTGGTATCTGGATTTCTTAATATAAGTTCCAGAAAGCCTGGTAACTTTTAGAAGAGTATATAGTGTAGCAAGGAAAGTGAATCCGTTCATTCATACATAAATAACAGATGCATGCATTTATTAACTCCCAGTGTGTGCAGGCTGTGGAAATGCAACAGTAAGCCTGATCTTCAACCTCAGGGACAGCCACATGTTTTGGGTAAGGTCAGTATATAAAAACGCAAGGCCAGCCAGGTACGGTGGCTCACACCTGTAATCCCAGCACTGCCGAGGCAGGCGGGTCACAAGGTCAAGAGATCAAAACCATCCTGGCCAACATGGTGAAACCCCATCTCTACTAAAAATACAAAAATTAGCTGGGCATGGTGGTGGGCGCCTTTAGTCCCAGCTACTCGGGAGGCTGAGGCAGGAGAATAGTTTGAACCCGGGAGGCAGAGGTTGCAGTGAGCTGAGATCACGCCACTGCACTCCAGCCTGGTGACACAGCAGGACTCCATCTCAAAAAAAAAAAAAAGCAAGGCCACACTGTGTGATCAGTGCCACAGAGGACTAGCCAGGACACAGCAGGATGAAAAGGAGAGCAGGGTCGAGTCTCCTGGCTGTGAAGAGCTGGGAAGGTGGGACGGAAAGGACCTTAGGGACAAGATGGTCCTTGGCTGTGCCTCCCAGGATGAATGCGAGTCTGGTGGAACATTCAGAGAGCAGAGTGGGAAGTCTGAGGAAGTGGCAGCATGGTGTGCCCAGAGAGAACAGGGCAAGGGGATAGGGGACAGCTGGGGGAGACAGGAGAGGGTGCCAAATTCCACAGCTGGAGGAGAAGCTGGAGATGTAGCCAGAGATCAAACCAAGGAAGCCCCAGTACACCATGCCAGAGTGCGCACGTGATTCAGAAGGAAACAAGGACCCATCCGATGGTTCTGAACAGGGAGGGATACAGCAGTCAGACTTGCATTTTTAAAAGATCACTCTGGCAGCGGCATGAAGGATGGACTCAGTGGATGAGAGTCTACAGGAAAGGACACCAGACGGGAGAGTGTCTCTGCGGTCAGGATGAGAAATGATGAGGCCCAAAGCAGGGCAGTGACGGTGGGAAGGGAAAGGGAGGCCGTTCTCATGAGATGTTCATTCCGGCAATTCTGAGCTGACTCCTGTTGAGGAGGTATCAGCAAGTAGTGAAAGGCAAAGAAGGGTATCACTTGCTCCAGCTACAACTAGGAATTCCTTCCTAGTACCCCTAGTGAGCGTAAGAACCTTCCTTCACCTGTGAAGTCCCTCCTGATGGTTGGTTCTGGCAGGCTCCATCACTTAGGAGCTGGGAAACCTCAGGCAGGTCACTTTACCTCCAAGTGCCCCTTCCCCATCTGTAAGATGCAGATAACTAGTACCTACCTCACAGGGGTCGCGAGCAATAGTGAGTAAATATCTGCAAAGTGCTTTAGTAAGGCCTGGCAGGGCAAGCACTTGATAAATGTTGGCTGTTTTATGCCTGGCTCAGTCTCGCTTCTGATGGCTTGCCCTGCAGAGCTTGCTGGACCTTGCTGGAAAAATACTTGAAATTCTGAAATATGGCTTTTGTCACATACGCAACATCTACACAATAGAAGTGACCACCAGCCAGAAACCAAGCAACTATCACACCCCAGTCCCCACCAGCTCACCATCACGTTTCCATGTACACACATGCGCACCACCCAAGACGCTCTCCCACAACCCCATCACAACGGCCTCTGCCCTCAAGTATACAACTTTGGAGGTTATTTGAAAGGCGAGCAATTAACATGCTTTTTTAAATAAGACATCGCATGTACATTTTTAAGATGGGAAGTCTCTGTTTTTGTTGAGAACAACAAAGGACAATATGGCATGGAACATCTGTGAAGGAGACGTGATGTTTATTCAAAGACGTTGAGGCTCTTTCTTGATTTCTTGAGTTTCTTTTCATGGAAGAAGTTTTAACTGACATGAAGTTCTGGTTATGAAGGAAATTCCAGAAGACAACACACCTTCTCTCCTTACTCCCGAAGGAAGAGGTTAGATTTAGACACAACTGTGTGTGTTTTAAATAAAACGGCGGTGTTCTTACTTAAATTCCAATTTCTTCTAATATTAGAGTTGGTCTTCAGTTAGTTAGTTGTGTTGGGAGAGTGATTTGGACCATATACATTACCCTCATATATTCAAAAACGAAGGCCCGAATTTACCTATGGTGACAGAAATCACAGCGGTGGTGGGTGATGACAGAGGGGCAGAGAGGGAACTGTAATGGCAGAAAGGAGGTTTTGGGGGCAGTGGGCATGTTCTGTATCTTGACACAGATGTGGGTCGTACACTTGTCAAAACCCAAAGAACTGCATGTCTAAGATCTTTGCATTTCACCATCTGTAAATTATCCTTCAATTTTAAAAAAGAAAGGGGAGAGCAAGCAAGCAGATTTCCAAAGTTAAACATGAGAGGCTGATCTATTCACTTACATCATCTCCTCTGAAAACCCCAATAAGATGGGAGTAGGGAGATAATACAAACATAAACCCATGAAGACAAAGAGACCCAGAGAGTAGACATTGAGGACAAGAGAGTTGATCCAAGTTTTGAAGGTGAGAAGTGGACGGAGGGGTGGAACTGTCGGAGTAGAGAAAGCTCCAACCCCAACACTGGCAGAAAGCACCATCCACCAGAAGCTGGACGCTCACCCTCAGAACCTGGGAGCTGCAGGCCTTGCTCGGGCCAGAGACTGGAGAGGGGGCCCTCACCTACTTAGGGTCAGCTCTTCCCCTCTGAGGAAAAGTCACCTCCCCAGAACCAGACACCTGGCAATGGTAAAACCCACAAGCTCCGTCCCCTCAGCCTTGGTGAGTCACTCCAACCCCCAGCCTCCTCTCCCTCCTTTATACCTCAAGCCTTCTAGCAAAATTTCCCTGACTCTCAAAGGCTTTCAGGGAAGACTGAAATAATCCATCTTCAAGCTGTTCTGCTTTCAAGTGTACAAGCAACCTTGGGCCAAGACACTGAAAAACCCAACACACTGGAAGGAGAGGAAGAGGGAATACAGAGAGAATTGCTGGCTCTAGAAACTACTCTGTCCTTTTGACCTGGAGCCCAAGGAACGCCAGTTACCAGGACCTTTGCAGGCAGGTCCCAACACACTTCTAGCCAACACAGGGGCCTTGACGCTGCAGAATGTGCACTAGGTCAGGGGGTCTCACACAGTCAGGTGTGGACTGTAGTCCGCCTCAAATCAGCCTTCTTAGAATTCTACTCTCCTGTGGTTTAGCTTCTGTGTTCCATCTTGCACTTAACCAAGTCTCCTTGACATCTTAGTCTGGAAGCGTCTACCAGCTGTGGTGTCTGCATTAAAGCGCAGGGCGGCCGGGTGCAGTGGCTCACGCCTGTAATCCCAGTACTTTGGGAGGCCGACACGGGCAGATCACGAGGTCAAGTGATTGAGACCATCCTGGCTAACATGGTGAAAACCCATCTCTACTAAAAATACAAAAACTAGCCGGGCATGGTGGCATGCGCCTATAGCCCCAGCTACTCAGGAGGCTGAGGCAGGAGAATCACTTGAACCCAGGAGGCAGAGGTTGCAGTGAGCCGAGATCGTGCCACTGCACTCCAGCCTGGCAACAGAATGAGACTCCGTCTCAAAAAAAAAAAAAAACAGCGCAGGGTGGCTTTGACAGGACTGGGGACTGGAATTAGACACCAAGGGGGTTCACAGAGCTATAAGGAGCCCCTGTCACTTCAGACCTTGTCTCAGGCCCCACTCACAGCCCAACTCAGCCCTCTGCCGGTAATAGTTCTCTGCTGTCGCCTCACCCAGCTAAGCCAGGAAGAGAGCCCACAGAGGCACAGTTCTGCACCAGGGCAGACTGGTTTTTATTCTGTCTGCTGCCTTAAAGTGAGATTTCTTATTTTTTAAAATAACCTAGAAACAAATGCAGGGTTTTGTACACTACCCAAAGAGTTACTG
Source organism: Rhinopithecus bieti (assembly GCF_001698545.2). NCBI lineage: Eukaryota > Metazoa > Chordata > Mammalia > Primates > Cercopithecidae > Rhinopithecus > Rhinopithecus bieti. Next base: position 336,079 of record NW_016810434.1, read on the forward strand.
GCATTGCCTAATCATGTGTGAGAACATTCAGTCTTCGGAAGGGAAGCGGGACATCCCCTCTGCAAAGTAATTCCTGTGTCCCTGCCCCTGCCTGGGGTCACCCTTTGACCCCAAAGCTCTAGGCACTGCTTCCAGGCTCACACATGCACAAGCTAAAGGACAGCTTCCAAGCCCCTCCACCAAGCAGAAGAGAGTCTCCCTGCAATTGGTTTGGGAAGGAATTTTTTTTTTTTTTTTTTTTTTTTTTTTTGAGACGGAGTTCTGGCTCTGCTCGCCCAGGCTGGGAGTGCAGTGGCCCGGTTCTCAGCCTCACTGCCAAGCTTTCCGGCCTCCCAGTTTACTCCATCTTCTCCTGCCTCCGGCCCTCCCGAGTGCTGGGACTACAGGCGCCCGCCTCGGTCGGGCTCCGGCTAGTTTTTTGTATTCTTTAGTAGAGACGGCTGGGTTTCACCGTATTAGCCTAGGGTGGTCTCGCATCTCCTGACCTTGTGATCCGCCCGTCTCGGCTCCCAAAGTGCTGGGATTACAGGCTGAGCCACCGCCGGCCCGGCCTGGGGAAGGAATTTTTTAAGCACCTCACCTGGGCCAAACGGAGGGAGGGCTGCCTATCAATTGCTTGTGGTAGGCAAGCTTTTTATTAACAAAGGAGCTATATAGAAACCGGCTCAGCCACCTTTCAACCCTCAGCTCTTAAGGAATCCTCACAAATAAACAGAAGACATTTTCCAAAGCATTGACACATACCGGTCTTCTTTTTTAGAATTGGGCCCATCATCAAATAAGCTGGGTATAAAAGAAAAAGGAAGGAAATAAGACTACCAGAGGTAAAACGACTAAAGTTAGGTATTCGCTTTGAAATAATTAAGTATTTACTTTTAAAATACAAATTTTAGGTCGGGAGCGGTGGCTCACGCCCTGGTCAATCCAGCTACTCGCGGAGGCTGAGACAGTGGAGAATCGCCTTGAATCTGCGGGAGGCGGAGGTTGCTGGGGTGAGCCGAGATCGAGCCACTGCACTCCAGCCTGGGTGACACTCCCGGGCCTCAAAAAAAAAATAGGCGGTGCCGGGTGGCTCAAGCCTGTAATCCCAAGCACTTTGGGTGAGGCCGCAGGGACGGCGCGATCAATCGAGCGCTCAGGAGATCGAAACCATCCTGCTAACACGGCTGCAAACCCCGTCTCTACTAAAAAATACAAAAAACTTAGCCGGCGAGGGACCGCAGTCGCTGTACGGACACGCGTTCGGGTGGCGCGCGCCTGTTAGTCCCAAGCCTTACTCGCCCTGGAGGCTGAGGCAGGAGAATGCGGTGAACCCGGAGGGCGGAGCTGCCAGTGAGCTGAGATCCGGCCACTGCACTCCAGCCGGGAGACAGGAGCGAGACTCCGCCTCAAAAAAATAAATAAATAATAATAATAATAATAATAAACAAAATTTTGGGCGGTAGCAATTGCATGATCGCTTTTGAGCACTAGCACAACATGCCACCCCACGTACAAGCTGATGGTTTTGACTTTCAGCTATCAGACGCCAAGGCTGACTTACAGGGGAACAAACCTACTGCACACAGTCCTTAATAAATGACTGACGTTGGCTCGGCTTCATCAGTTCTCAGGCCCAGACAGACTCTGCTGCCACCTGGTGGCTGAGGGTAGGCAAAGGCGGACAAGTGCAGAGCCACTCCACCTGACCTGCAGCCTGGACTTCTCTGGGTAATGAGGATGTGCTGAAATGGCGGGAAAGGTGACACATCAGAGGAGGAGCTGCTAGGCAAGACGTAAAGATGAACGGCTGCGCATTAATCGGCTGGTGCCTGGCAGGTATCTAGAATATTCAAACTACAAAACCGGCCTTAGCAAGATTTTTCTTCCCAGAGATTAGATTTCCTTGGACAACCTGTGTATCCATTCATTCTACCAACCCACTCCACCCCATCCCACTTGAAGCAAGTTACAGCCAGAGAATAGTGAAAGGGACAGCTTTATTCTTACAGAAAGGACATTTAAATTGCCAGCTGTTGTTAATGAGCCCGTTAGTCCTAATTGGGGAAAATTCCAACCAGAAGAAAGGGGACATGTCAAGGAAACATGTGACAGGTAATGTGCTCAGGGCTAGATGAATCCAAGGCCAAGACACCTCGGGAAATAAAATGGGAACAGAAGGGTTCTTGGAAAATGAAAAATGGGTCCTTCCCTGGGTCCAAGAACACTGCTAGGCAGTGTGGCTGGAGCTGGCAGGTGGAGGGGGCGAACTGGCGGCAGCCAGACACCCCTGCCTTGTAAGAAGAGGCCTGGCTCCACTGCGCAGTGCTCATAGGGGACAACCTCCTATTCAGTGTCTAAATGTTCACCCTGCGTGATGGGATTAATCGTATTTCTTTGTAAAATAGCAGTGTAACAGAAATTATTCCCCAAAACAGAATACGTTTAGGCAGCACCAAGCTAGGTCACCTTAACAAAGCCACAGAGAAATTCTGGAAGGTCAGTGTTATCATCCCCACTTAAGAGAGTCAGAAACTGAGACCTGGAGAGGCCCAGCAGCTCACCCAAGGTCACACCTCCAAGCTAGCGACAATGCCTTTGTTCTTCCAACCCCGGGCTGCCTGTGTCAACCCTGAGCTCTCTCCTCCCACTCACGCTTGCCTAAAGCACACAGAGAGACCAATAATTCCAATATATGCAAAAGTGCACCACTTGCCTTTTCCAATTTGTATAATTTTAAATGTCACCACAAGTTCACTTCTAGGTCACTTTTACAACAAGCAACTTTGCTTTAAGGCAAGTGGGGAAAAAAAAATTCTGCCTTCATTTGTACTGTTGTACAATCCATTGTTCAGTTTTCTACTCAGTTTTCCAGGGAACAGTTCAAACAGAAACAAATGACAATCTAGGACACTTATCTTGCCTATTGTGACTAACCACCACAGCATTTGAGGTTTTTTGTTGTTTTTTTTTCCAGCTGGTAAAAAAGCCCTCACAGGAGGCTCAGGACCGCCTCCGGGCATACGCGGAGCCACGCAGCAGAAAAGAACTGTCAGCCGCATGATAATGCCAGTGCAGCAGTGACCGGAGTCAGATCCACAAAAACAAACTAACTTTCAACACAGGTTTTCATCTCATTTCCTCAACTCCATTTGAAACACATATGCACTCAGGACTGCTGACCAATTATTCCAGATCTCAGTCTATACCACTTTACACATCTAGATGACTCATTTCAACTAAAGAAACTCCTAGAGAGTGTATTCAATCTACACAGATCTATTAAAACATTGCTATGAGATGAGCTTCAACAATCTGTAAAGTTTTTCTTTAACATTCAAATACAATCTTAGGCCAGGCGCGGTGGCTCATGCCTGTAATCCCAGCACTTTGGGAGGTCAAGGCAGGCGGATCACCTGAAGTCAGGAGTTTGAGACCAGCCTGGCCAACATAGTGAAAGTCCGCCTCTACTAAAAATACAAAAATTAGCTGGTCATGGTTGCACGCGCCTGTAGTCCCAGCTACTCAGGAGGCTGAGGCAGAAGAATCGCTTGAACCCGGGAGGCGGAGGTTACAGTGAGCCAAGATTGTGCCACTGATCTCCAGCCTGGACAACATAGTGAGAATCTGTCTGAAAACAAAACAAACAAAAAACAAATACAATTTTAAAGTCTTTCACTCATCCCAGAAACATCCATGCTGGCCTATGAAGTGCCAGCCACTGTTCTATACATTGGAGACATTCTAATAGCAGAAGGCAGAAAAGGATTTTTTAAAAAGTAAAACAGTTAGACAAATGAGTTTTGCAAGGGCAAGCATTTGCTATTTTGTATAGGATAAGCAGAGAAGGCCTCTTTGATGGCATTTGAGCAGAGACATCTGACAGAAGGGGAGAAAACCATGCAAATAAATGTAGAAAAGTCATTGCAAGCAGAGGGAAGAGCAAGTGCAAAGGCCCTGGGGCATGTGTATGTTTACCAGCTGGCCCTGGGGCATGCATGTATTTGGGGTGCACTACGAAGAGGACCAAGGCCAGGGTTCTTTCTCTGAGTAAGGGTTTTGAGCTGAGGCATGACAGGATCTGACTCACCTTCTAGAAAAATCGCTGTGATGGCTGGGTACAGCATTGCAGTGGGGCAGAAATGAAAACAGGAAGAACTGTAGTGGGGTAGGAGTGACAGCAAGAAGCCCATTTAGAAGGAAGGTGACTGCAATAGTCCAGGTAAGAATGGTGGTGCCTTGGATCCAGTGGTAGTAGTGAAACGGGTGAGAGAAGCCTGGGCCCTGGATATACTCTGAAAGTGGAGCAGACAGAACTGGCTGATGGCCTGGTTGTGGGGTTAAAGAAAAAAGAGATCTATCTCCAAGGTTTCTGACCTGAACAAATGGAGGACCAGAGGTCATGTCCTTCAGTGGAGAAGATTGAGCATGGTCCAGCCTCAGGGAGAAAGCACAGAGGCTCGGCTGGGGTGTGTTAACATCTGAGGCATCTATCAGAGGACACCTATCAGCTACCTCACCAGGGATGGGGAGCACCCAGCGGGGACTCCAGCAGGGAGCTGCGCTGTGGACTGAGATCCAGAGTCTGCAACATTTAGTTGTTATTTAAAGCTGGGAGCACGCATGAGGTCATCTAGGGAGAAGATATAATTAGAGAAGGCAGAGGACTGAGCCCTGGGGCCTTCCACATTGCAAAGGTTAAGGGATGAGGAAGAACCAGCAAACGCGATAGGGAGGAGTGACCAGTGAAGCTAAGCAAAGCAAGTGTGGGCAAGAAGGGTGTCGGTTGGTTCTGTGTGTCCAAAGATGCTGACAGGTGAAGCAATTCCAAGACAGAGAATCCTGTTCCTGTAACAACAGGAAACTTTGGTGACCTTGCAAGAGCTGTCCCAGCAGAGAGCTGGACGGAAGCCCTCATGGAGGAAAGAGGGTGTGGAGAACTTGGTTCAGGAATCCGGCTGTGAAGGGAAGATGTGGTGGCTCTTGTGGTAGGGTTTGACGGGAGAGCTGTCCCTATGCTGGTGGGGTGCAGAACTTGATGGTGTGGAAGAGGGAGGACAAGGCTGAAGTGTGCTCGTCAGTGTTCCAGAGGAGGGGGGCCCGGGCACGAGGGAGGACAGACAGCACTACTCGCTCGCCTACCCACACAGGAAGGCAGGTGGGGGACATGGCCGAGAGCAGGAGCATATGGTCTAGGATAGCCAGAAGTGAGGACAGCAGCTGGGAGTGAGAGGAGGGGTCTCAGGGTTGAGGGCCTAAAGGAACCTGGAGAGCAAGGGGAACTGCAGGGCAGCGTGAGGACCTGACTGTGGCTTAGCAGCCATGACCGAGAGTGTGGCCATGACCGAGAGTGTGGCCACAGCACTTGCCCTCTACCCCACCACATGCAGTGCAGCGGTTCGGGTGCGGCTGGAGAAGGTGGAGCATGGCAGGGTTAGGCCTGGGGCCAGAGGGGTCAGGGCAGCAAGGGTCTAGGCAGAGATTGATGAGAAGGTGCAGAGGATCTCAAGTCGGGGGTGGGACAGTGAGAAGACAGCAGGATCAATGAAGTGTACTTCAGGTGGGGGTTGAAGAGCCTTGGAGGGGGCACCAGATGCAAAGAAATGGAAAGACAGGAGAGAATGGTCAGAGAACGGGAGGTGGATATTGAGATGGCGTTGTGGACTAGGGTGCAGTTATTAATGACTACGGCAAAGGTGTGCCTCTAGGAGTAGGTGGCTGAGAGAGAGATGACAAGAAGGTTGCAGTGAGTTCTTCAACGACCTAAGAGGCCCTAGGGTACAGGAAGGCTAATCTACGTCTATCCTGAACTACGAGAGACAGCAGCGGTGAGCCAGGAGCTATAATCATCAGGTAATAAGGGAGAGTGGCACAGGGCCTGCAGGTGTCTGCAACAAGGTTGGGGTATGGCGATAATGTGTAGTACGATGGCATAAGGCTCAAGGTCACAGGACAGAGGGAGGGGGAAGGGGCACTGATCAGGAAATTAAATGAGGTTGTTGTGCTTTGCTAAACAGAATTAACACTGAGAGGATTGAAGATGACAGCTCCCGATCTTACCGCTCTCATTCCCCACCAAGTCAGAGATGGAGGGGAAGAAGCCCTCGCCACCTTCCATCCTGGGGACTTGCCTTAGTCCTGTGAAAGAGTCACAGCCTTAAGAGTGCTCTGGTGGCTGCTTTGATTGACCAGATTTGATAGATCACAAGAATACCATTATGGACGACAGTTTTTTCCCTATGTATTGGATGTAATAGAAATGAAGTTAAAACCAAAAGCTTGAGTCTCTCAGGCAGCATCCCCAAAACAGTCTGCCCTTACTTATTTCGAAAGAATCACATGACTTCATCTGGGACCTGAAATGGATTTTCTCCATCTTAAAATCTTGCGGCCTGCGAATGACATTATTTACTGAACACTAAGCCGAAGTGGCAGCAGCACAGAATGGAGGAGGGTCACTGCTCCCTAACAAAGCACATGGTCGAGCAGAACAACACACATCCTGCATGTTTAAGTCATGACAACTATATGACCCTCTCGCTGACTAATGATCAAAAAACGAGCCTCCAAAGGCCATTATCAACACTCTTAGGCTCATATTCTAGCCCAAAATGCACACTTGGGGACGGGGAAAGTGGTCTCAGGTCTGATTCTTTGAATAAATATGTCTCCTTTGATGGAAAGAAATGACGATTACCGTGCCTTCCTCTTCCACTCCTATAAATGCTAGAAGTGCAGAGTGAAAGCTACAGAGTGGCCATGAGATGTGCGCTGTGGCTCCACGTGAGAGATGGGTTCTTTCCAGGCCTGCAGACAGCAAGGCCCACTGTCTTGATGGTGCAGTTCAAAATATTAACCTCGGACCAATTAAGTCAATTTTCCACTTCAATTACTTTTGCTACTCTGAGCAATGATGAGAGATTCTGAAAGTAAAATACGGTGAAACTGCCCAAAACCAATAATCAGAGCCCTTCTCCCAACACACATGCATGCATACATGTACACACGTGTACATGCACAGTGAGAAAAAGATGACAAGATTGCTGGACAACTTCTGTAGTGGGCAGAGGGGTCCAAGTACAGAACCTTGGACATTCAGGCCTTGGACACTTCAGACCTTGTCTCAGGCCCTACTCACAGCCCCAACTCAGCCCTCTGCTCTTTGACTTATCAGATTGTAGGCCTTGGGCAAGTGGCTTAATCTCTGAGGGTGAGGGTTCCTTGCTCTAAAATAAAGTTGTTGCTGCTGCACTCACTCTCACAATAAGCACCCAAAGACACGTAATGAGCACTCACTTCCTGCTAGGCTCTGTCCATAAGTGCCTTGTAGGCAATGTCCCACTTGATCACAAAACTCTACGAAGTGGCCCTTATTATCTCCTCCATCTCACAGATGGGGAAACCAGGACTCCTCGGAGCTCTATCACAGTCTACTGTGTGGATTAAATGAGATAATATAAAATACATACAGTGTCTGGCACATAGCGGTGATAAAAAAAAAAGACTTCTCAACCATATTTAAGAGAGTGATCACGCTCTGAAATGCACAAAATGACAAAGCTTTAAAATGCATACCTGTATGTTTAAATAACATATGTGCAAAAAGAAAAAAATAAAGGTCTGAAGGTATGCTCACCAAGCTACGCAAAGGAGTGACTTTGCAAGAACAGGATTTTTACTTTAACCTTCAAAATTTTGTTGTTGTTTGTTTTGAGACAAGGTCTGGCTCTATAGCCCAGGCTGGAGTGCAGTGGTGTGATCTCAGCTCACTGCCTCCTGGGTTAAAGTCACCCTCCCTCCTCAGCCTCCTAGGTAGCTAGGGCTACAGGCATGCACTACCATGCCCAGCTAATTTTTGTAGAGATGGGGTTTCACCATGTTGCCCAGGCTGGACTCCAACTCATGAGCTCAAGTGATCACTGACCTCAGCCTCCCAAAGTGCTGGGATTACAGGTGTAAGCCACCATGCCCAGACCAGAATTGGTTGTTTTAACAAGCAAATGTGACTTAAAACACATGAAAAGTATCAGAAACACTAAAAAAAAAATACACAGGAAAAATAACCTAGATGGAAATATGTCAAAATGTTCATGGCAATTGCCTGATGAATTTTTTCGGCTTCTTTTGATTTCTATACAGATTTTGGTTTTGTTTTTACTAATTCTTTTTTTATGAGACAGGGTCTCACTATGTTGCCCAGGCTGGTGTCAAACTCCTAGGCTCAAGCAATCCCCCCACCTCAGCCTCCTGAGTAGCTGAGACTATAGGCGGACATCGCCACACCTGGCTTGCTTTTAGTCATTCTTAACACAAACACACTCTCCTTACGAAATTGTGGCATACGCCTTTTGTGTTTTAAGAAGGCCTTCTCTACCCCAAGGTCACAAATATAATCCATTTTTCCTTCTAATAAACTCATCATCTTGTTTTTCGTGTTTGTTATTTAATCCATCTGAAATTTTTGTGAATGGTATGAAGTAGGGCCCTTAACTGTTTTTTTAAATACCTGACCATGTACTAAATAATCTTTCTTTTCCTCATAATTACAAATACTGCCTTTATTAGCTATTGTTTCCATGTAAATTTTATGCTTCTATATTCTTTTGCATTCATCATTTTATCTAGTTCTGTATCATTACCAACCTGTTTTGATCACTGAATATATTTTGACATTTGGTAGGTAACCACCCATTCTTCTAGCCTACCTTTTGTTTTTCCAAGTTGATCTTGGCTATTCTTGCATATTTTTCTTCCAAATGAATTTAAAACCAATTTGTCAAGTTCCATGATAAATCCTTTGGGATTTTGATTGAGATTGCATTTACTTATGGAATAGGTAGGTATCTTCCATCTATAAACATGTAATCTCTCTCTATTTAGGTCTTTTATACTCATCTAATAACACTATTTTATAGCTTTTATGAACAATACATTTTAGGTTCAGCACTGAAGTCTTAGTTCAAAAAACTTAATTCTCTTGCAATCATATTGTCTACAAATGAATGTTTTGCCTACTACTTTCCAATATCTGAGAATCATTACTTTTCCTACAGTACTGGCTACAGTAAGACTTGCAGAAATATACTGAATAGTACTGGCAACAGTGTTCATTCTTGTCTAATTCATATTTTTTGTGCTGGAGTGCAGTGGTGCAATCACAGCTCACTGTAGCCTTGACCTCCTGACCCAAGGGATCCTCCCACCTCCACCTCCCAAGTAACTGGAACTACAGGCGCAAGTTACCACACCGGCTAATTTTTCGTTTTTGTTTTTTTGTAGAGATGGGGTTTCATCCTCTTGCCCAGGCTGGTCTCGAACCTCTGAGCTCAAGCAATCTGCCCGCTTCAGCCTCCCCAAGTGCTGAGATTACAGGCCTGAGCCACTGCACCCAGCCGCAGCCTCTTATTCATATCTAACAGATTTGCTGAAACACTTCTCCATTAAGTAGGTTTCCTATGAGCACCCTTCATCAAGTTAAGGGTATTTCTTTCCCTTGCTAACTTTTATATATGCATGAGCAAGAATATCATCAAATGCCTTTTGGCACCTATTGAGATAAACATAATTTTTTTCTCCTTTATAGATTTTGAAAATTATATATTGAATCAATCTTCCATTCCTGGTAAAAGTCCTTTTAGTCACAATATATTTGTAGTTATTGTAAATACAACAGAAATGTCTTTTCTCACATAGTTCTGGAGGCTACAAGTCTGAAATCCAGATGTCAGCAGGGCCCTGCTCGCTCTGCAGGCTTTAGGAAACAATCCTTCTTTGCCTCTTTCTGGTGGTTGCTGTCTATAGGTTTATTTCTGATTTTTATTCCTTGTTTATAAGTGAAAATAGCCTATATGTACCTTTTATAAGAAAAACACACATCAAAAAAGGTACTATATATACATATTTTACATTATCTACTTAAAATGCACAGGTAAAGATATGCTTAATTTTATATTTTAAAAAAGCCTGGTATGCAAATTGAATGTGTGCAAAGCAAACAAATGGAATATGTTTTAGCCTCTACTTATTGAAATCCCTATTTGGGTTACTGCTACCATCATTAATCCAGCCACTCAACTCCAGCCAAGAATCACTGAAGCCTCCATTCCTCCTTCCCCACACTATCCCCGTCCAGGCATTCACCAGGTCCCAAACATTCTAAGGTCATTCTACCTCAGGTCTCCACTGGGAGGCTGCAGTATGGAATGGGGGAAGTCAGAATTTTAAGACAGACTTGGTTCCAATTCCATTGCACATTGCTGCATTCTCTTGAGCAAATAACTTTACCTCTCTGGGCCCCAGTGTCTTCATCTATAAATATACATGCTACCATTGAAGAATTGTGGTAAATGTCAAACGAGATAACATATGTAAATTAACTACCACGTCCTATTTGCCACGGAATGCATGATACATCATATTTGCCACAGAATGCATGATCAAATGGTAACACCAAGAACCTCCCCACTCCTCCTCTTCCCCTCTGTCCCTGCCCTGAGCCAGGCCTTCCAAACGTCACCTGCTCAATGATGTCTTCGAGTCTTTCCGCCATCTGGACATTGCTGACAAAGCTCACTTGCTAAAATACAAATGGAATCAAATACCTGTTTAAATCATGCTACTGGCTCCCATCTACCTACTAGACACAGTTCCAACTCCTTAGCATGACTTGTAAGGCCTACCTCAACCTACCTTTCTGGCTTTATCTTCCTCTACTCTGTTCCATGTACTTTGCCCTCCTGTACAGATGCTCCTCAACTTACAATGGGGTTAGTCCCAATAAACTCATCGTTGGTTGAAAATATAAGTGAAAAATGTATTTAATACACCTAACCTACCAAACATGGCAGCTTAGTTTAATCTACCTTACATATGCTCAGAACATTTACATTAGACTACAGTTGGGCAAAATCATCTATCACAAAGCCTATTTTATTGTAAAGTATTAAATATTTCATGTAATTTATTGAATACTGCACTGAAAGTGGAAAACATAATGGCTGTATGGGTACTCAGTGTGCAGTTTCTACTGAATGCCTATTGCTTTTGTACCACTGTTAGGTCTAAACATTATTAAGTTGCACCACCTATAAAAGTCAGGGACACTACAATTTGTGCTTTCTCCTGAAACCTCAAGCTCTTTCACAGTGCTTTGCCTTTGTGTATGCTACTCCCTCTTCCAGTAAGCCCTTCCCTTCTTTTCTTCTAAGCAAAAATTCCTATTCAATCTTCTAAGACACAGCTCAACTGGTACTTCTAAAACAAAGAAACAAACAAACAAACAAACAACAACAAAAACCACAGAACTAATTTCTGTCAACAAGGCTCTGATGGCAGCTTTTTCTGATATTCTTAAAATCGTTTGATTGTACTATGTCTTTCTCCATTTACTGAGGCAAAAACTGGGTCTTATTTTCTTCTTTATTAACTCCCCCAAAAGCTATGTCATCTGTGTATTCAACACTTTGCTCCCGAATGAAATAATGAATAAAATAAATAGAATTTCTGTTTTAAAGAAGACCCTATTAACTTTTTCAACAAAGCAAAGCATCTTCTAATCATGTTAATCAGACTTTCAAAGTTTATTTTTAAAAAATAATAGGTTTTCTTAAGTTAGACGTGGCCATAATGAAACCAATTTGCCCTCCTGGCAACTCTGAGGACTCAGGGAGCAATGGTAGAGCTGCCTAAGTTCTCTAGGACTCAAGGAGCAATGGCAGAGCCAGCTAAGCCCTCCAGCACTCAGGGAGCAATGGCAAGGCTGTCTAAGCCCTCCAGGACTCAGGGAGCAATGGCAGAGCTAGCTAAGCTCTCCAGGAGTTCTGATTAAATGCAGGCTGACTGAAAGGTCTCTGAAATAATAACTCCTCACGTGCTGGTGGTCAGCCATGATCAGGAACCACAAGTATTATATTATTTAGAAGGAATGTATCTTCCAGGACATAGACTTGTTCTCAATGAACAATTTTCTTCCAGAAGTGCAAGCATCCTGCTACTTCCTCTCTCTAAATAAATGAGTTTGGTTCTATGACAGTTTGCTCCTGAAGATGGAAAATACAGCTCAAGAAAGAAAAGAAAAAAAAAAAAATCAGCAACATTACTTGTATAGCTGCGATACTTTAAAAAAAAAAGTAACCTTCCTGCATCATAAAACCTCCCTAAAATATACACAATTCAGTTGCACATATGGTGGTATGTATCACACACCCTGAGCTAAAAGGTAGCCATGAGGGTCAAGAAATTCAGAATTTCTGGTAGCCACAGACAGTAACAGTTGCTCTAATTAGAAACTACAGAAAAAATATAAAATAAACAGTATGATCTTAGTCTTGCAATCTTTTTAAGGAACTCAACATGCAAGTCACCCAAATAATTCCTAATTTCAGAAAATAAATTATAATTTAAGAATCAATATTCCACGATAATTTTAATAACAATTTATTTCCCTTTAAAAAAATCAAATGTTTTTCTCATAATTATATTATTTTACAACAACAAGAGAAAAAGAGGGGAAGAAAGAAAGACCTGAAGAGAAAGAAATGCACCAGATTTTAGCTCAAGAGTAGATGCCGTGGGAATAATTTTTTAAGATTGTTGTCAGTTTCAAAAAAAAAAAAAAAAAAAAAAAAAAAAAAACTCAGCAGTGGGAATAAAAAGCTTAATACAAGGGTATGCAAAAAGGAAGCGCCTCCAAGATGTTTTCACCAGGATGAAATGGGATTAGCATTTGTAGTTCATAATCTTCTTCACAGGAAGAATGCAATTTCAGTTTCAACTGGGCTGCAAAAAAAAACAGAAAATAGAAAACAAGGTTCAATGTAAAATCTAAATTTTAAACAATCTATAAATCCATTAGACTTTGATTCGGGTATTTTAGAATAGCTTCAGATGCCTTTAAAGCTGAAAAAGATGATTATTTGTTGGTTGACAATGAATTTACCCCCCCAAATCAACAGGGAAGTTTCAGGTGAAGTTTTAAGAATTGAAAACTCAAATGATTTAAAAGTAAAAAAAAAAAAAAAAAAAAACCCAAAATTGAAATCAAGAGTCAATGCAAGAATCTGGTTTTCAGGAAATCATAAAATTGCTCATTTGTAGTACTCTTTACAGTGCTAGGAAATAAAAAACCTTGATTTTTTTCTCAAATATGCTACTCAGGTACTGAAGGAAGGGGAGGGAAAACTCTTTTTCCCCCCTGAAATTAGCCTGTAGGTATAATAATTTAATACTTAGAGGATCAGTAGAATATTTTACAGATCACTTTACATTCTCCCTCATGACCCATCAAAATATGTGTCTGAAGAAGTTAATTTTTTGCCCTGCTTATGATTAATTCATGCGGCTTCAACAATATGCAAAGTGAAAGACACAAATTGGCTGCTACCTCAATACCTTCAAATACCTCTAATTATTCACAGGGGAGATGGCACCGCTAAAGGACCCATGAAGGTTCAGAGCAGTCACAATTCTTTCAACCTAGCAGGTCAAGGACTGCGTCTTCTAAAACAGTAAGTCAGCAACATTATTAATTCAGGCTAGAGACAAATCTGATGGAAAGCCTTCCAATTATTAAACATGCAATTCTTTAAGGTGTTGTGCCAACAAGTTCCACATTCGTTTTTTAAATTAAACCAGAAATTAATACAGTCTGCTTGGCTTTTACAGAAAGAGCAAACGGGCCTTCAGAAATCTCCACAAGAAAACAGTCAAGATTATTCGTAACGAATACTGAGTACTCAATTAACATACTCTCTAAAAACAGACAAGTAAAACTCTCCAAGTCAAATAAATAGGATAATAAAAAAGGGTGCCAAGGATTACCACTGGTCTCTTAGTTTACAGCTCTCATCTCATCATTAGACTTTGTCAAAAAACAATGAAATTAATGAGATTAGCATGCCATTTCATTAAAAATGTTTTTGCTGTTTTCAAGAATATCAGATTTAACGTTTGTTAATCATAAGCTACCCATGCTCATTACAGAAAATAAACAAGTGTCAAAAGAAGAAAATAAAGCCAGCCATAGTCACAGATCCTCATTCCAGTCCTTACTATATCTTCAAGATTAAATTTAATCTGAGGAGATGAAAATCAGATTGCAGCCTCGCATGACAAGCAGCCTGTGGGGGATACAGCAGAGAGAAACTGGAGATCAATAAGGAGGGGCTGTAAAAAGATGCACCCTGTGCAAACAGTAAGTTAAGGTACAGTTAAATTTTACAAGAAAGTGGCATCTAAAAGAATAGGTAAAAAGACTCCACACTTGGAATCAGTGGGAAAAGAAAATCAAGAAAGGGAGCTTCAAAACTTCAATATTCAAAGATATTTGGAAATCTATCCTTTATACAAAAAGCTCCTGGGGTTTCCTTTTTTGAAGGGAAGCATGCCCAGAGGTAGACTTATATAATTTGCAAGTGATTCTAATCAACCTTCTAATGGAAAATGAGCAAAAGACACCCTGTTCTTAATAATCACAGAGCAAGGTTTTATCTGTGATGTGCTATTTACATACAGAACTTTACACAGTGCTTTGCCCACACAGCACTTTGCTCAATCCACACTAACTGTAATTACAATTTTCACTTACTGCAGTTGACATTTATCTGAACCCCTTCTGAGAAACTAATATGTTGTGTGGCTCTTCAGCAATAGCAGGTTCAGAGAAGCTGATGGAAAGCAAGGACTAAGCAGTTCTGTTTTGACACATCAGTTCTCCTGGGTCCAGTTAACTTAAACATCAATGCATTATTTACATAGGGCATTTATGCTAGCTCTCACAATGTAGACTCCGAATGAGAATCTGCAGTGTAAAGATTTTATTTTCAGATGACTGTACTTTTTTTTTTTCAGGAAATCTAGGTAAACAAATGGGTTAAACTATAATACTTCAGGTTGATATAAAAATTTTTTCACCCTTAACAAATTGGAAAACACACAAATTAAAATTTACTCTGAATATTCAAAAGTAAAACATTAAATGGGTTTTAAATTTTAGTAATGTGGTCCTTAAGCAGAAGTAGAATATAATGTTTTCTTACATCTGTAAAACTCTGTGGAAAATGTTTGAGAGAATGATTTCAGGGACTTATACTGCAAATTCATTTGCCAATTTACGTGAAAACCAATTATAAATGATTTTTAAGACCTCTACATAATTACTCTTTCCACCATTATCCCTTAAATTCCTGCTTCCCAAATACTATTTAAAATGGCTCCTTTAAAACTGGCTGGGGATGAACCCTCCGAAAGTCTACCTAGTGCTGGTCCCCCAGGGCACCTGATTTTAAATTAAATGTGCTGCAGGCGGCAGTGCAGTCAGGTGCAGAGTGCCTTGGCATGGGAATCTGAAATGAATGTGCAATCTAAAATCCAATAAATACACTGCCACTTCATCCCTTCGTCTTACTATCAAATGAAACAGAGAACCCTCCAAATACATTTGTAGGATCATTTTAATACTGATGTTCAAGTTTAATGAAACAAACACAAGCCAGGGCTTTCAAACTTTGGATATAAAATTAATAATTTTATAATGCTTCCAGACAGACACACACAACTTTAAAAGGAACATAATGATAATGACTTTAAATGAAAGAATATAAGATCAATTTTAAGTGTAAAATCCCAAGAAAAATTAACTGCAATGTATTTAAACTCTTCAACTAATTTATCTCAATAAACTTATCATCAACAAGGATTTATCCATATGTTCTGAGTCCCTAGCCTTGTGCTAGTCAGCACTAACGTAATATGAGGCGCAGCCCCTGTTGTCTGGAAAAAGGAGCCTGAGACACGCACACTGACTTTGTGGTACAGAAAATCCACCATCAGGGAGGCTGCCTTGTGACAATAACCACAGACTGTTGACAAAAAAAATACATGAGGGGTGAGGCGTGGCTTCTGCGGCAATCTGAGACCCAAAGGACGAAGTTTCACCCTCTCCCCCACTTTAGGAGTATAGCCTATCCTCCCAAATGTCACAAAATCCTAATCTACAAATCATTCAAAGCTGTGCTCACAACTGAGTTATATTTCTAAGTTTTCACCACCAACAGAGGTCCCAAGTGCTCTGCCTTTTATTTCGTGGCTTGCTTCAAATATTGTTTTGGATCTGCTGGCAGAGAAGATTTCAACTACAGTTTGAAGAAAACAACTAGCCAAAAAAAAAAAAAAAAAAAAAAAAACCTCAGTCTTTGCTAGACTGGGTACATGCCTGTAATTTCCACCATGGTATGGGGAGGTAAAAAGGAAAGCACTCCACAGAGGTTCACTCTAAGTCTTGCTTCTGGAATCCCCCAGTTTCCTGAGTCCAACACCCACATTACCGAGTAACCAGACTATCACTGTTTCTATGTAAGAGTGAAAAATGACCACCATAACATACTGTCGAAGAAAGAAAACACGCATGACCTAAAATATCACTACCCAGAAAAAGAAAGGGAAGGGGACCCACACCTTAAGGATACACAAACATGATCCTGAAAGAACAGGGGGAGCCACAGAATCCCACAATATTAGCTGTACAGACAAGATCACCCAAAGGGGCGAGGCGTGAACGACAGGGATCTGGTTGGGGGCAGATGACAGAAGTGACATGCAAAATGAAAACAAACCACGAGGGAGTTTTGGAATTATTACAGGACCCGGCTTGCCGAGAATGCTTCCCTCAGATAAACACTTACAGTTTGGCCACTGTATCTTGTTTTAAAATGTTTCCAATGAAACACAACTGGCTTTGGAAGAGTTACCCAGTCACAATTTCTCTCTTAAACCAGACGAGATTCCAAAGACAACAGGAGTAGAATGTAGCAAAATGAAAGAGAGAAAATAACACTTCCAAAAAAAAAAAAAAGCTTACATGTAAATTTATTACTTAGGGGAATTAGTCCATAAAACTACAACTGCTGACAACAAGGTAAAAATAATCTTTAAATTATAAGTAACATTTCTAGGTAAAAGTCTCTTCTTGCTTCTACTGAGCAAAATCTTTTTTAAGTACGTATTTTCCGTACTGAGTCCACAAGCAAAAACTTCCACTGACGTCAGGTGTAGAATGTTCCATCGGGATCTACAGTGCAGAGAAAAAGCCAAAGGATGAACTAGAGAATTTCTCCGTGAGAAAAGAAATCTTCAAACATTTTTTTTCCCCCTAATTTCCCCACCTGCAGCCTTTCTTTTCTTTTCATGACTACTGCAGAAAAGTCCTAATGATAAATTTGTTACCCTGGCATTATTCCATGGCAACGGGCTGTGGTAGCAGAGTAACAGCTCTACAGCAAGATCAGGTGGTAAAAAGGGAGGCAGAGATGACTTCGAATTTTCTCTTAAACCTATTAAAATCTAATCAAACATGGCACTGAGAGAGGGAAAATTCCCTAGAAAAATCACATATTTCAGGCCAGGCGCAGTGACTCACGCCTGTAATCCCAGCACTTTGGGAGGCCGAGGCAGGCAGATCACTTGAGGTCAGGAGTTCAAGACCAGCCTGGCCAATATGGCAAAATCCCGTCTCCACTAAAAACGCAAAAATTAGACGGGCGTGGTGGTGCATGCCCATAATCCCAGCTACTCAAGAAGCTGAGGCAGGAGAATCACTTGAACCTGGGAGGCGGAGGTTGCAGTGAGCCGAGATTGCACCGGGCGACAGAGTGAGGTCTGTCTCACAAAAAAAAAAAAAAAAAAAAATCACACGTTTCAAGTATCATTTTCACAACTCAGTTCTCACTTAGAATTTTTTGTTGCTTTCCAGGTACCCTCATCTCCGTTCCCAGGTATAACCTCAGCTTGTCCCCAAGAGCACAGCAACACCACTCTAGATAACAAAGAGAAAATCGCTCCCTGCAGGGACCCAAATCACCCTGAGCCCAGGGTTGCTGGCTTGCTGGAGTTAGGAGGGCCGTTTGGAGTCCTCATACCACCCTGAAATGAGTGGAGAATCTGGGAAAAGAATCTGACTCTGATCCAGGACCAATAGCCTTAAAGTAAGAGGACAAAAAGAGGGATTTGCTTCTCACCTTTACAGATGGTTCATTACATAAGTCAGTTTGAAATTAGTCACAACAAGACCAACAACTCAGTATTTTAGTAAAGTCAAAACATTTGCCAACTGCCTTCTCCAGGAGAGTTTCCAGACAAAGCAGTTGTTCTTGAGGGCCTTTTACACACATCACTCCCAATGCCTTCAGTGTTTTACACAACCCTTATGACAACCTTCTAGAATAGGGTTCATTCTTCCTATTTTTACAGAAAACAAAATAAGAGTTTCAGAGAGGATAAGTGGCTTACAGAGGGCCAGAAAGCAAGCAAAACGCACAGCCTTCATTCTAACTGACTTTCCCCAACTTCATGGGTTTACACTTAAAAAAAAAAAATGGTCCTTTAATTACAAGGAATACATGTAAACTGTAGAAAATTTTTTAAATCACCATAAAAACAATTAGATAATACAGAAAAGAAAGGAGACTATCAATTACCGGCAATGCCACCACCTCAAGAAACCATTTCTATAATTTTGGCATATGATCTTTTCTCCATATACACATAAACAATAATCTTACATGTATATTTTAAACACTTTAAAACAATAATGGGGTCGGGCACAGTGGCTCACACCTGTAATCCCAGCACTTTGGGAGGCCGAGGCAAGTGGATCACCTGAGGTCAGGAGTTCGAGACCAGCCTGGCCAATATGGCGAAACCCCGTCTCTACTAAAAAATACAAAAATTAGCTGGGCGTGGTGGTACACACCTGTAATCCCAGCTACTCAGGAGGCTGAGGCAGGCGAATTGCTTGAATTGCTTGAACCCAGGAGGTGGAGGCTGCAGTGAGTCAAGATTGTGCCACTGCACTCCAGCCTGATCTCAAAACAAAACAAAACAAAACAAAACCCAACCATAATGGTATCACACAGCATGTTCTATTTCTATTCAATAAATCAAGCTCTACATCAGTGCTTCACATACAAGGGAAGGTCAGGGCTAACCCCACCACCCCCTTGAAGACCTATCACAATGTCACGGCTTGTCCCTGTTGGCCTAGAAACAAGTATCGCTGAAATTCAAACTTGGGAAAGTCTTATTGGTCAAACTGACCCACAGAAAATTCGAGGTCACATTCATTCCTGACAGTGGTATAAGACTATCCATTTTCCTACACCTTGAACTCCCTTGGACAATGCCACTTTTGTCATGTCTGCTAATCTTATAACAATTGCTGCTGTCCAAGGTCACCTAGACAGTAAAAGACAGAATCAGGATTTGGACCCAAGCACTCTGGCTCTAGACTCTAATTTTTATTTTTATAGACATGAAGTCTCACTATGTTGTGTAGGCTAATCTAGAGCTCCTGGCCTCAAGCGATCCACTAGCCTGGCATCCCAAACTGCTAGGATTACAGGCATGAGCCATGGCACCCAGCCCCAGACTAGAGTCTTAACACTAGACTCTACTACATAAAACAGTATCTATGTACTCATTTCTACTAAGTCCTCATTCTCTCCTAATGAGGAGGAGCTATTTTTTATATGTGAGTTATTTCTTCTATCAGTAGAATTTCTCTTTTTCACAGTAATTACAAGTGTTCTTTATAAAGTCAGGCTAATAACTTCTTTCACTTTTTCTTTTTCTTTTTTTTTTTTTCTTTTGAGACAGAGTCTCACTCTGTTGCCCAGGCTGGAGTGCTGTGCTAGAGTGCAGTGGTGTAATCTCAGCTCACTGCACCCTCTACCTTCCAGGTGCAAGCCATTCTCCCGCCTCAGCCTCCCAAGTAGCTGTGATTACAGGTGTGTGCCACCATGCCTGACTAATTTTTGTATTTTTAGTGAAGATGGGGTTTCACCATGTGGGCCAAGCTGGTCTCGAATTCCTGACCTCAAGTGATCCTCCCGCATTAGCCTCCCAAAATGCTGGGATTACAGGCATGAGTCACCACGCCCGACCCCAGGCTAATAACCTTTTTATCTGTTGTATATGCTGCAAATATGTTTCAAAGTTTCTCCTTTAACTTTGTTTACAGTTTTTAGTTTTTTTGTAGTCAAATCTATCACTTATCCCCCTTTATGGCTTCTGTCTTTGAGCTCATGCTTGGAAAGCTCTTCTCCTTCCCAAGATTATGAAATTATTGAACTACACTTTCTTTTTAAAAAATTCTTTTACATTATAATATTTAACCCATCTAGAATTTATTTTGTAATAAAAACAGAGACGAGATAAGAGTTTGAATTTTATTTTCCTGAATGCTTTGGCAATGGGCTTGAGGATAATTTTCTGGCTAAATCATTATTTCCTCACTTCTTTGAAATGTCAACTTTATCATCCTGTGAAATATTACCTTTTTTTAGTTTTTGGATTCTCCAGTGTTTTCCATGGAGCTGTCTGTCAATACCCCCATCAATATCAGTCTGTAATATTCACTATGCTTTATGCTTTAACAACAAACAGGGCTACCTTCTAGGTGCTACATGCCCCAATCACAAAGGTGCCACCTGCTACAATAATATAATAGCATTTAAAGAAACAAATGCCAAATTTAAAATCCTTCTTCAAAATAACAACCTTACATATTCATAACATGGAAAGACAAGAATATTCTAGCAAATATTATAGATGGCAACACAGAAATGAAGTCTAAGATTTCACAACATGCTATTTAAGATCCTGTTGAACTCAGATCTATGTCAGGAATTCATGCTAGTCACATGAACCAATCAGAAGTAAATTCCTAATACACGTGATTCAAGTTAACTCAAAATAATACTCATCAAAAAAAAAAAAAAAAAAAAAATCCAGGCTCCCAATGTGCACCTTACTAACCGTGTTCCTTAACAAGTGCACATAAATAATTATGAACAGGCTGAGGCAGGCGGATCGCCTGAGGTTAGAAATTCGAGACCAGTCTGACCAATATAGTGAAACCGTGTCTCTACTAAAAAAACACAAAAATTAGCCAAGCGTGGTGGTGCGCACCTGTGTTCCCAGCTACTTAGGAAGCTGAGGCAGGAGAATCGCTTGAACCCAGGAAATAGAGGTTGCAGTGAGCCGAGATCGCACCACTGCACTCCAGCCTGGGCGACAGAGTGAGCCTCTGTCTCAAAAAATAAATTAATTAATAAATAATTAAGAAGCAGCATGGCTTGTGACACTGCATCGGTTACCAACCACAGAGGTGTATCAGGGCACACTGCCTTTAACCACTCAGACCTCCCTGACAATCTCCACTTCCCCTCCTGCCAGATCAGCTTTAGGTGTACATATACGTAGAATAACAGTGACATCTAATGGTCACAAAATATGTCACATAACATTTATTTAGAATAAAACCACATGCATATTCTAGGCTGGAAGGCCCAATCAGGTACTTTTCAGCTGCACACACCAGGCTCCTATTTTAAATTCCATGCTTCGGTGGGCCCTGAGTGATTCGGAAGACCATCAGAAACCACACTGCATGTGATACCAACAACAACGCATTGCGTTACTCCTCATTAGTTCTTACTACGTCCATTTCTCTCCAACCATCAGCTCAAGTGACAATGATAAGAGTAAGGAGACATGGTACTAACAACTCGTCCCTTAAACGGCCCCTCAGAATTCTGAGCCTACCTTCTGAAAAGAGCCATTTGCATTCTGCATATTTGGAGAGCAGACACCTACTGCCCTCAGTCAAGAGATCGGAATGCACATCATTCTCATCCTCCTCCTCTCAGCAGTTACCAGGCAGTGTCAGGGGGGCCAACTGCAGCATTTACTTTCCAGTGAGTTATCCAAATACCATCAGCCAGGCCTCAGCATAGGCCAGGAGAGGGTTTCCCCTCCAGCAACACAAGGCCCCCTTCCTCACCGATTCCAGCTGCTTTCAGAGTGCTGTCTTCTTTCAGCAGGAGTCTGTCGTCGTCTTCCAAACTCAACACAAGTTCATTTGTCTAAAAAAAAAAAAAGAAAAAGAAAATCTGTATTTTATCAGTACTTACATGGGTGTGTTTGGTGAGACTTCTCAAAGACACAGAGTTGTAACTTTGAGCACAGCAATAATCTAAGTAGATTCCATTCCCCTGGCCGTAATGAGGGCAGTGAACAGAGGCATAGTGAGGTCCTGCCAAGCGCACGCACCACGTAAAGCACTGGGGAGAGTCCTGTGGCATGGCAATGAAGTCAGATCAGGATGCAAATCCAGACTCCACCAGCACTCAGCTGTGTGTTCTCAACAAGCTACACAACCTCTCTAGGACTCGATTTCCTCATCGGTAGAAAAGCGGAGGAGAGGGATCCTTCCCCATCACCTGGATGGAGCATATAAATCCGCAGCAGTGCCGGCCACAGGGTGAGCACTCTCTTTTAGCTGTCACTGTTCTGTTGCTGCATCATCATCATCTTCTCCTGCCATCCTAACCTGGTCAGCGACAGAGTGGAGCTTCCAGCTCTGGCCAGTCTGACTTCTGAGAGAAGCAAGTATACTTCCTTCTTTTGTTTTGTTTTTTGAGACAGGATCTCACTCTGTCACCTAGGCTGGAATGCAGTGGCATGATTATGGCTCACTACAGCCTCAGTCTCCAAGGCTCAAGCAATCCTCCCTTCTCCAGCCTCCTGAGTAGCTGGGACTGCATACATGTGCCACCAAGCCTAATTTTTTTTTTTTTATTTTTAGTAGAGATGGGGTCTCACTATATTGCCCAGGCTCATCTCGAACTCCTGAAGTCAAGTGATCCTCCCACCTTAGCCTCCCAAAATTCTGGAATTACAGGCATGCGCCACCACACCTGGCCACAAGTATATTTCAAATGGCCATAAGTCCACATATCTAAAAACCTTGCCCAAGCTAAAAAACATTTGGTTCCATGTCACATTAATTGGAATATTTCTCTATGTGATTTGGG
The DNA here is from genome assembly GCF_001698545.2 of Rhinopithecus bieti. NCBI lineage: Eukaryota > Metazoa > Chordata > Mammalia > Primates > Cercopithecidae > Rhinopithecus > Rhinopithecus bieti. The sequence continues at coordinate 358,926 of NW_016810434.1, forward strand.
GTGGGGGTAGACAAGAGTGCTCTCCAGTGATATTTACAAATCCAGCAAGACTCCATTAAAACAAGTGAAAAATTTAAAGTTGCTATCTGCCCCTAAATAGCACAAAGAGATGACCACTAGTGTCACACAGCACCACTTGTCAGCCAGAACACACCTGTTTAGCAACATACTCTATTTCTAGAACACAGCTGAGACAGAGAGTCAACAGAAAGGCCTCTCAGCAGCCAAATCCGAAGCCCAAGCCACGCAGGGTTCATGGACCTCATTCACTGCAGAGCACAGGGGCTTAAACTCCAGAGCACACACATTAAAAGAAAAAATACTTTACTCAAAAAATCATTTTAGAATAGGTAATACAGTCTGTAATCCCAGCACTTTGGGAAACCAAGGCAAGAGGACTGTTTGAGCCCAGGAGTTTGAGACCAGCCTGAGTAGGATGGCAAGACCCCATCTCTACAAAAAAAAAAAAGTTTTATTTAATTAGCTGGGTGTGGTGGCACACATCTATAGTCCCGAATACTCAGGAGGCTGAAGCAGGAAGATATCTTGATCCTGGGAAGTAGAGGTTGCAGTGAGCTGTGTTCATGCCACCACACTCCAGCCTGAGCAACAGAGTAAGACTCTGTCTCAAAAAAAAAAAAAAAAAAAAAAAAAAAAAAATTATTCTTTTTTTATTCTTTGTATAATAACTCATTATACAAAGTTCTCCAAGCACATATGAATAGAAAGTGAAAAGTCAGTCTCCTCCCAATCCCCATCCACCAGCTATCTAGTTCTCCAGAGAGGACTGGGACCACTGAGAGGCCCTATTTCCCATACTCTCCCAACACAGCGTGTTAGCAAAGCCTTCTCTTCCTTGTCAATCTGACAGGTGTGGATTAAGTATAATTTGTATTTTATTATGCTTCAAGTTCTGAATATTTTCTATTTTTTGATGGAGTTGTAGGCTAATCTATCCAATAGAGTTGTAGAGTCTAGAGTATCTTCATATGCTAAGGAAATTCAGCTTTTTCTGTAAGTTAGAAAAATTTCCCCCACTTTTCATTTGTTCCTTGCTTTTTCTCAGTGGTTTTTTTTTTTTTTTTTTACATAGAAGGTGTTAAATGAATTTTCTTGGAATAAATAAGTTAGTGAATGAAGTAAAATGTATCAGTCTCATATTGTTTCTCAGTTTTCTGTCATATTTAGAAAGACCTTCTTCACGCCAAGATTTTTAAAATTCCATGTTCTCTTCAAATATTTTCATGAATTTCATTTTTTGAATTTTTCATCATGGAGAATTTCAAATATACAATAGTTACAGAATAGTGTAATAAACCCCCTGCCCTGTATCCAGGACCCAACTTGAACAAATTATCAAGTCATGTTCCATCTGTTTTATCTCTATCCCCACCTATGGGTTTAATTTTTTAATCCAAGGGGTATTTATTTTGGCATAAAGAAAAATACACGGATCCAACTTAGCTGTTTTTTAGATGTTTACGCAGTTATTCAAGTACTATTTATTGAATCTGCCACCTTTTCTTTACAAACTTGAAATGCCATATTTATCATACATTCAATTTCCACATTGGGGTCTATTTTTGAACTTTTAATTCTGTGCCCTTAAACTACCAGTTCCTGTGATAGTGCCATACTGTTCTAATTACTATAGTTTTATAACATGTCTTATATGTTAGAGCTAATTACTCTCATTTCTCTTTTTCAGAATTATCTTGATTATTCATATTTTTTACATACTAATTTTCAAATCAGCTTATTTAGTTTACATATAAACACAAGTATTGTGTTTTATTGGGGCAGCATTAAATATGTAAATTAAGAGAGAATTGATTTTGTGCTGTTGTATGTTCCTCTCCAAAATATCCTAAGCATTTCTGTTTAAGTCTTGTTTTGGAACTCTCAGAGCAGGTTTGGTTTTGTTGTTAAGTTGAAGTACAATTTCACACAATAAAATGCACAGATCTTGAGAGGAGTTCACTTTAATGGGTCTGAAAAATTAATCCCAGAGCTTAGATTCATATTTTCAAGTGTGTGTGTGGTGAGGGGTGAGGAAGGACAGCAGCATTTTAAGTTTTCTTTTTAAAGACCTTGCACATTTCTTATAAAGTTTATTCCAGGATATGACTTCCACACATAAAATGGAAATTAAAATTATTGCAATCTCTTTAATAGAAATTATTCTGACTTTATAAACAGACCACTGATTACATCCATAATACACACATACACACACACACACACACACACACACACACACTCACACACACATGAGGCTCTGGTGGGAAGGTATCCAGTCAGTCTTTTTATTGTTGGAATGGGAAGAAATTTCTGAGGATATGTAGTAACTGCAATTAGGAAAGTCTCTAAGTCCAGAAAACTAGGGAAATGGGAAAAATGCCTTTTATGAATGAGTTCATTAAGACAACAGAGTTATTTAGAAGTCTCTTCTTTTGGCTGATGCAGGAAATTAAAATTATAGCTGAGTTGGAACACCGACAGGCCAGGCCAGCGGCGCCACAGGCCCGCAGATGGGGAATAGAAATGAAAGGGTAACAATAACTTGGAAATGAGAAAAATGGCTGTGAGCGGGAAAAGGCGCAAAGGAGGACACGTGGACGAAGTGTCTTTGAAGTTTTAAAACTGTCTCTGTGAAAAGATACTGAACTCCTCCCTTAGAAAAGTTGAAGTAGAAGCTTGCAGAACCATCCCAAAGACATCTTAACTAGCATCGTTATGATTTGGAGGAACGCTCACAAAGCTAGATTCCAGAGGCACTCTAAGTGACTTAATTGTTTTGGAAATCCTCCCTTCCACAAATACACTGTTCAACTGGAAAGACAAGCCCGAATTTTACAACTAAAACCTGCCAGTGTGAAACATGTCTTAAATATAAGTAACAATTCTAAGATTGTTTTGTCTTCCAATGACAGGGTAATTTCCAGATTTCTAAAACGTTATAAGACTGATAATTTGAACACGACGAACTATGTCTTCACTAAGATAAAGGAATAATTTACTACTTACTCCTTTTTGGAAACATGAGCATAGGAAAAGCCAAACGATGTAAAACATGCAGCAATGAATGGAGAATGGGGACTCACTTTGCTTTACAACCTTTTCAAAGAGCATATTAACTTTATTTTGTATTTATATTTGTATTTTAAATATATTGTATATAATATATAAAAATATAAAATAGGACATTTCCTATTCTCTACATTTTAGGAATGAGGTTGAAAACATTCCTGTCCCCAAGGAGAGAAACTGGATAAAGTCCAAATACGGTGGCCATACATTCTAGTACCAACCAAAAGGGCAGATTCCATACCACAGCCCCAGACACATGTGAGCATCACATTTTGAGGCATTTCACAACGGACATCGTCAAACTGGCATCTACAATCCTTGGTATAAAAAATAAAGTTACTAGAAGGAACCAACCCTACTAAACCCTTAACTTTTGCTCAGTGAAACTGATTTTGGACGTCTGACTCCAGAATTGTAGGAGAATAAATGTGTGTTGTTTTAAGCCACAAAAAAATTTTTAAATAAATTTTAAAACAGTTACTAATCAACGGTCAACAGACTTACCTCATGCCATTTTCTTGTGATCTGTGATACCCATTTATCTGAAAGGTGATTGAGTGTATGAAGTACAATTACGACAACAGAAGACAATGAAATAAAATGAATTCGTAAGTACTTCATTCAAAAATTGTTACGGAAGAACTGCTATGAGCCAGGCATTGTGCTAGGTATTGGGATGTGACAAATAATATCTAGTTCTTGAGTAGTTTATATAATACAGTAAGATTACTGCTTTAAAGAGGACTCTATAGAAGGCCACCGAGATTAAAGGAAAAAAGATCACTCTGCTCTGTCTGTATGATAAATCTTTGATTGTGGCTTCATAAAAATGTTACTTCAAGAAAGTAAACAGAAATATAAACACACAACAAACCCATACATAAACAGCTCTCTTTGGGAAAGGCAAGACAACTTCAGTATTGCAGGCCATGGCCTTGGTGGAGCTAAAAGGTGTGCTCCCAGAGCCACAGTTCTGTGCCTTCTCTTATACCCAGCACGAATCAAATCAGAACAAGTGAATTATTTGTGTCTGCTTCTGGCCCTTTTGTTCTGGTACAGAATTAAGAAGATAAAAGACACTGGACTGCCAGATAATAAGCAGTTTCTTTTATCTGTAAACTGAATTTACTTTTCCAAGTTTTACGCTTATTTTATGCTAAATATGTGCCTGATAAACAAAATATGGTATACTTTTTTTTAAATTAACACTTTTTTAAAAGGACCTACTACTAACAGGGAAACAGCTTATTTTCTTCAATGAAAAAACTAAGGCAGTAGAAAGGGTACCTATAAAATAAAAAGCGCTATTATAATGGGAAATATTTTAGATGTACAGCTATTCATTCACTTATTCACAAATTTAACCAACATTGATTACTTGCTATGTGCCAGATACTGTACCTGTGGAACATACCTTAGATTTATGTGCTTGATGAATAATCTTTAGTGTATCTGAAAGAAAAAAGCAAGTTATCTTTTTACACAGTTTATTCTAAACTTCTTTTCAAATTATTAAAATGATTGGAGGGTGGCTATGAAATTGAGAAATGTAAGTCCTTGTTTTATAACCAGATTCCCTTAGAAATATACTATATAGTAAAAGAAAAACTACTTTTGTAGATCACTAAAACTGAAGTAAAAGATCTTTATCTTTTAAAGCCTTGGTCTTTAGACACACAGCAGTGTGTCAGAACTTTATGTCAACTCAGCACATTTTCTCTTCGAATGGAAGACAAGCAAATCACATTACTGTATCTTGTTTTTTGGAGTCACTGCAGACCAGGATTAGCAAATAATGTAAAAAAAAAAAAAAGTCTTAAAATAGACATTAGTAAATGCAGTTCAAAAAAATCTACTCAGACGAGATACAATGACAAGAGAGCAAATGATGATACGGGTGTTGCCACTCTCAGAATTCAAACACTGTGTCTAGGACCACAGGTAATCAGAACAAGGCTGCTAATGCCCCAAGAATATCAATATCTGCCTCTTGGTTTGCAAATACTGCACACGATCACACCATGTAATCTGCTCTATTCAAACCCAACTTCACTCCTTAATTTGTTTATCTTGAAGTCAGGCTACATTGTGCATTTCCAATAGATAACTTCTCCACACTTGGGTAAAATTGTAACTCAGCAACAATCAGCCCTTAACTACATAATCTACACGGCCATTCAACAGGTTGAAATTCAGAAAGTTTCCAAGTCTTCACTCATTTTTATTTAACCATTTAATGAATGCATTATGAGTACAATGTATTACTGAATACACTCCTAACCTTACACTAAAACTCATTTCTATCAATCACGTTGTAACAAGGAATTCCAACAGTGACAGAAAATGAAAGGATCTATTTTTAAAACAGATCTTATTTAACTATGTTCTCATAATACAGAATAAGGTGGCTATCGAGATAAGAACTAGCACTCTGAATTTGCCCGTTATTTTAAATAGTCAACTTTCAGTTATCTATTGCAATTTTTTTTTTTTTTTTTTTTTTTTTTTTTTTTTGAGACAGAGTCTTGCTCTGTCACCCTGGCTAGAGTACAGCAGCACTATCTTGGCTCACTACAAGCTCCACCTCCCAAGTTCAAGCAACTCTCCGGCCTCAGCCTCCCGAGTAGCTGGGATTACAGGCACCCGCCACCATGCCCAGCTAATTTTGTATTTTTAGTAAAGACAGGGTTTCACCATGTTGGCCAGGTCTCGAACTCCCGACCTCAGGTGATCTGCCCTCCTCGGCTTCCAAAGTGCTGGGATTACAGGCATAAGTCACTGCACCCAGCCTTGTAACTTTTTATACAAAGTCAACATAATCCTCAGACTACAACTCTGTATTCCTAAGAAATAAAAATAAATCTAACCTAAGTAAAATGTGCATATTAGGGATGTAAATAAACTGTAATTGCTAAAAATAAGCTTAAAATGTATGTAAGAAAATAAACAAAGTTGACTTTCAGCTTATCTAGTATTCTGAATTACCTATCATGCTCTTTTTCTTACTGTAGATATGTTTATTATTTGAGACAAGTGAGAGAAGCCAACAGTAATTTTTTAAATAACAGGACCTCAAAGTCTGTTGCAATCAACCTGCAAAACTATAGTCTGACCTTACTAAATATTAATCCTATTCTATATATTTTGCTAATGAGCCTTTAAACTAGATATCCTGCTGCTCTAATAGGTTTGGCAAACACACAACTAAATGGCTACATATTTTAGCAGAAAAGAAATGTTTTGAAGAGAGGTTTTGCCAGATTTTTCTCTCCAACAGAAAGGGGTGTGACCTGAGGAGTGGGTAAGAAAGGAGAAATGACAAACCAGCAAAGAGATGTATTACTGTCCCTTTCTGTGTTGAATAAGTTACTTCCCTTGTTCTTGCTTCTTTCAAATCATCCTCATAATGATCACAAACAACACCTGTGGGCATTGTTGTCTTAATACAAATTCCTTGAGGAAAGCAACCTCATAAAAATATCATCTTTTATTTGTGGAGCATCACACTCAGTTTTACGAAACAGAGAGGGATGAGCAGCTCACACTGTACAACAATTACATTTTCGTGTGCCCTCATGCGTCATGTCTAGGCGATAGGGATTTAAGATAAGCAGCATGCGTGGTAAATCAATAATAGATGTGGATGCCAATTAAATGGGAGGAGGGCTCTGAGAAATCTCAGGCTCTTGGTGGCAGAGAGAACCAGCCCTTTGCCAAAGGGCAGGGAGACAGTAACAGGCAAAACTGAAATTTGACTCCACACTCTTTCTACTCCCTAACACCCAACAAAGTGCTCTGTCCCACAGACTGTGAGGTGGCAATCTTGGATAACAATGACAGGTGAAAATAACACTGCAGGCTTCCTTGTTCAACAGAAAGCAGAAGATTGTTAAAGAGCCAAGTTCAGACAAAGCCACTTGAAGTCTATCAAAACTCGAGTGGTTCTATAATTTCTTCACAGATAAATGTATTCATTTTTTCTGCCAATTCATCTGAACAGTATAGAAATACTAGGACAGAAGGATGTTAATACGATAGAATAGCCTAAAGGGTACATTATCTACCACAATAATGCTTAGCAACTTGGATATTCTAACGCTTTCATTATCTAAAATTTCTTTCAAAAGAACTTCCATGGAACACAGCTTTGCACATAGACATATAGACACACACACACACACACACACACACCATGAAAAAGGAAACCATATGTAACTATTCTAATTTAAAATGGCATCTGTAAGTTGATTCAAGTTTAAGGCTATATTTCAAGACATTGTATTTTGAAAGCCTTGAAAGCCACAATTGAGAAGTTTCATATTTACCTTAATCATCCTTTTTATTCCTTTCTCTTATTCAATATTGAGTATGTAAATTCTTTAAGCCCAATAAATCAAAGTACTTTCCACTCAGTGCCTTCAACTTCTGCTTCACTACCCCTTATAACCTCACAATTAGTTTCTGGATATTAAAATGCATATACACGGTGAAGACTGTGATTTCAAAGGATTTTAGGTCATAAGTTGTTCTATCAAATGAGAACAGAATGAAAAGCCACGCCAAAAAAATAATCTAAGGTAATAAAAAATTTATACTTTAAAATGTCTGCACCAATTAACAGAAATATGTATTAGGTGCATCATACCTCTCAAATGAAGTCTCAGATTCAAAGTTTGGTGAGTGTCCCTCTGCTGAAGGTTAATAACTGTGCCATGTTTATAACAAATAATGAATGACATCTAGCTTCTTACCTTATTACTCCATTTTTAAATCATCAATTGTAACATATAAAACTACTATATAACATGCTCAAATTATTGGCATTTAAAATGTTAAATCCCTTCTTTTAATTCTTAGTCTTCATTTTCCTTTTCTAATTAATCTGGCAGAGAAACTCATTTTAAACATAGTTTTGCCAAACATGCTATTCTTTGCAAATATGTCACTTCGTTACTATTACAATTCATTTGAGCAACATACTAGCATTCCTACATTTCTAAATAAACTTCCGAATTGGTTTTTATTTACAGATAGTCAATTCATTTTTGAAAACAAAATGTAAGTTTGTGACAAACTAATGCAAAATTGTATTAATATATAGTTTAAAAGAATAAAAAAATGGTTACCATATTTATAATTTCTGAATGGTGGTGGCAGGCTGGTCCTTAAAGGGACATCTACAAGAGAAAGATTATTTTTATTACACAATAAGCAAATAGACACTCATGGAATATGTACAGTCTTTTGGTTCTACTCTTCTCTATCTACAGACTAAGTTACTTTGAAAAAACTGATAGAACACAGAACGAATACATCACCGAAATCCAAGGGCCATCTATATTAGTTCATTTACGGCTATAAAGAAATACCCAAGACTATGTAATCTATTTAAAAAAATGTTTAATGGACTGGGGAGGCCTCACAATCATGGCAGAAGGTGAAAGAGGAGCAAAGGCATGTCTAACATGGCCAGGCAAGAGGGTCTGTGCATGGGAGCTGCCCTTTATAAAACCATCAATGTCATGTCACTTATTCACTATCATAAGAACAGCATGGGAAAAACCCACCCCCATGATTCAATTACCTCCCACCAGGTCCCTCCCCTGACAGGTGGGGATTATGGGAGCTACAATGCAAGACAAGACTTGGGTAGGGATACGGACAAAGCATATCACCAACTAAAATATTAGAGCTATTGACAAGATGTTGAGCTGTTACTATTTGAACCAAGACTTCAGTAACACTATTAAAAAAATTTTTAATTTCATTAAAGACAACAGTATCTATGTATAGTTAAAATATATACTAATACACTTGTGTGAGACACATATATAGCTGATGTTTGTTTAGCATATGAATCTGAGAACCCCTTATGGGTCTCTGACCATTAGTGGAAACCAATGACCTGGAACAATCTTACTACTCTTACCAAAATTCATATAACCAACAAAATAACTCCTCTAACTCTGCAAAGACAACAAAACAAAACACAGTAAATATTCTTTTAAAAACATATTCCAAATGCCAGTACTAATTTTAATTAATAAGATCTGCTGGTACAACACCTAACAGAGAAGTGTGTGTGTGTGTGTGTGTGTATAAAAATTATATATGCATATACTCCTTGACCTAGTCATTCCACTTCAGAATGAATGAGTGAATGAATGAGTTTATTAATTGATTGAGACAGGGTCTCATTTTGTTGCCCAGACTGGAGTGAAGTGGTGCAAACATGGCTCACTGCAGCCTTGACCTCCCAGATTCAAGTGATCCCCCTGAGTCAACCCCCCAGGTAGCTGGGATGACAGGTGCACGCCATCATGCCCAGCTATTTTTTGTATTTTTTGTAGAGACGGGGTTTTGTCATGTTGTCCAGGCTGGTCTCAAACTCCTGAACCTAAACAATCTGCCTGCCTTGGCCTCCCAAAGTGCTGGGATTACAGGCGTGAGCTACTGTGCCCTGCCAGAAATTTATTATCATAGAACTATACTATGCACATGTGTGTGTGTGTAAAATGACATTCATAGAAGGGTATTAACTGCAGCATTGCTCACAGCAGAAAATGTTAGGAAAAGTCCAAATGTCCTTCAATTAGGTACTTGTTAAGTAAATCGTAATATGCCCAAACAATGAAAAGTACTTTTCAACTGTTAAAAGAAAAAGAAGGAAGCTCTCTACTAACATGATAAGATCTTCAAGTTATGTCAAGGCTAAAGAGATATGACAGAACATTATTTTTAGGATGCTACCTTTTGAGTAAAAAGGGGATAAAATGAGAATTTATGGTTGGATTTGCTTGTACTTGCTGACTGGGGGTAGGGAGGGCAGGGGGGTGGTACACTGGTCAGACAGGGACCAGAAGGGGAAAGGCTTTTCACTATATTCCTTTTACATTTTGATCTTAAAACCACATGAATGTGCTATCTACTAAAGAAAACTAAAAATGAACCAAAAAATCCACGTATCTAAATTAGGAAATGTGAAGGTTCTTTGAGACAGGGTCTTGTCTGTTGCCCAGGCTGGAGTGCAGGGGCGTGATTATGCTCACAGTAGCCTTGACCTTCTGGGCTCAAGCGATCCTCCCACCTCAGCCTCCTAAGTAGCTGGGACCACAGGCGCTCAACACCATGCCCACAGTCCCAGCATTTTTTTTTTAAATAGAGATGGGTTTCACTAGATTGTCCAGGCTGATCTAAAATTCCTGGGCTCAAGCAGTCCTCCCACCTCACCCCCAAAGTGCTGGGATTACAGGCATGAGCACCTGGTCAGGAAATGTGGGGTTTTTAAAAATGCTTTTCCAAGGTCAAATACATATCAAATTAAACTAGAATTTATTCATTTATGTTACAAGCATTTAAAGCACCTAGTACCAGGTATTCCAGGAACAGAGTGAAAGAGGAACTGCCCACTCATGACAGCGTGTGCTCCAGTGGTGAATGCTGTACCAAAAGTACATTTCCAGCCGGTGCTATGGTCCTAGGAGTGTGGTCCTCACCCGGCTACACGTCAGAATCACCCAGCCTGGCACGAGTGGATCCAACTCACAGTACGCTGGTCCCAGGCAGAGATATTTAAACACAAAACAAAACAAAACAAAAAACCCTGAGATGATTCATAGTCAAACAAATTTACCCGGGGGCCAGACAGGCGACAACAGGTGAGTGAAGCAGGTCAAACAAGGAGGGGCAGTGGGATCTGAGAGCACGCGCCCATCAAAAGGGGCTCTGCCAGTCAGTGCTGACTGATCAGTGCTGTAGGAACAGGAGCCTGGAGTGGCCACACTTAAAGATTTAAATGGCAATGCTGTAAGTGTAGGATTTGAGGTGAAATTTCTTGACTTTTAAAACACTATAGGCCAAAAGAAACCTCTCTGGAGGCAGGATTTGCCCTGCCAGACACCAATTTGAAACCTCTGGCTTAGGCTCACAAGAGTATATGCACTTCGTTTTATTCTTCTTCTGTCTCAATCATTTGTGAATTATGGGCCAAAGAAGTATTCATTAGACATCAGAAAGGAGAATTAATTCCATTTAATGTATTGCCATTTATATTTCCTGAATCAGACAATGACACCCCCTGAAGAAAGCTGTGAGGTGAAGAACCGATAGCCCCATGAAGCTATTATCATTTAGAGATGTCTACGACTGAAGAAATCAAATCAGTCTTATGTTCAGTCCAGACTTTTGAGAGCAGAGACAATGACCAGGACACAGCATGCACCTATTCTCTTCCTGCCCTTTAAAGCTTAACTGAAGTGCCGCCTCCTCTGACAGCCTGCCTAAAGTGGGGGTCTTCTCTGATATTTGTTGACCATGTCCGGCCCATAACAAATGAACACAAACTGGCTTCATGAGGGCAGGGACCACGGCCCGTTTTCTTCATTGTGTTGTCAGAACCTAAACTAGTGCCTGGTACACAGCATGTGCTCAAAAACATTCATGAAAGAATACACATAATTTAATGCCTACAACTGCCAGTGGAGAACACTGAGGTCTCAAGAAGTGCCTGGTCAGCCCAAGGTGTCAAGAGCTGAGATCAGAACCCAGCCCTCTCAGCTACCCTCCTGCAGCACTTAGAAGGGTGGGAACTAAAGCGGTTACCTTCTACAGTGGCAGAAAGACAGATTAGACATTAGACACACTCCGGTGAGATAAGAGCTTTAGCAAAAATATACATAAAGATGCCTGCAAAGGAACTAGAATAAAACAAACATGTTCCTTAAGGTAAAGGTCATTTTTAATCTTGCACTATTACAAATAAAGCTGGGAACATTCACATGGAGGAAATTACTTTCATTCCTCACAGGCACATACTGTCATTCCACCTAGAAGTGGAATGGCTGGATCATACGCTAGGTGTATGTTTAGCTTTCTAAGAAATTGCTGGCAGAGTGCAGGGGCTCACACCTGGAATCCCAGCACTCTGAAAGCCCAAGGTAGGAGAATCGCTTAAGCCTAGGAGTTCAAGACCAGCCTGGACAACATAGTAAGACCCTGTCTCTACAAAAATAAAAATTAAAAAAAGACACACCTATAATCTAGCACTTTGGGAGGCCGAGGCGGGTGGGTCACCTGAGGTCAAGAGTTCGAGACCAGCCTGAACAACAAGGTGAAACCCCATCTCTACTAAAAATACAAAAATTAGCCAGGCGTGGTGGCGCATGCCTGTAGTCCCAGATACTCAGGAGGCTGAGGCAGGAGAATCGCTTGAACCCAGGAGGCGGAGGTTGCAGTGAGCCAAGATCGCACCATTGTACTCCAGCCTGGGTGACAGAGCATGACTGCGTCTCAAAAAACAAACAAACAAACAAAAAAGACATGGTGGTGTCTGTAGTCCCAGCTACTCTACTCAGGAGGCTGAAGCAGGAGAATCACTTGAACCCAGGAGTTAAGGCTGCAGTGAGCTATGATTGTACCACTGCACTCCAGCTTAGGGGAGACAAAGCATGACTGTCTCCAAAAGAAAGTAATGATAAATCATGTTCCAAAGTGGTTGTTCCTTTTGATATTCCCACTAGTGGTATATGAGAGTTTCAGTTCTTCCACATCCTAGTCAAAACTTGCTATAGTTACTCCTTTAAATTTCAGTCATTCTTATGGATGTGTTGTGTAATCTCATTGTGATTTTAATTTCCGTTTCACTAAAGACTAATGATGAGTATTAATTAATGTGCTTATCTGTCATACATATGTCTTCTTTAGTGAAGTGTCCGTTCAAATCTTTTGCCCACTTTTAATTGTGTTGTGTGTCTTATTATTGAGTTATAAGAGGTTTTGGCTTTGGTTTTAATTGTTATTATTCTAGATAATAGTTCCTTGTTGGATGTATGTTTTACAAATATTTTCTCCACATCTGTGGTTTGGTTTTTCATTTTTTTTAGCATATTTTGAAAAGGAAAAGTTTTAATTGTGGTAAAGCCCAACTGATTTTTTTCTTTTATAGTTTGTGCTTATTGTGCTGTATTTAAGAAACTTTTACCAAAATCAAAGTCTCTAAGGTTTGTTGCTGTTTTCTTCTAGATGTTTTATAGTTTTACCTTTTACATTTAGTTCTTGGCCAATTTTGAGTTATTTTTGTATGTGGTAGGAGGTAAGCACTGAGGTTCATTTATCTGCATATGGCTACCAAACTGTCCTAATACCTTGTTTAGGAAAATTACACTCTCCTCAAAAATACCTTGAGCAACAATCAATTTAACACATCTGTGTGTCTGTGTCTGGACGCCACTTCCCATTAATGTACATGCTTATGTACACACCAATATCACATATGCAGTACTGATTACTATAGTTTTATAGCAGTAAGTCATGAAATCAGTTAGTGCAATTTCTTCAACTTTTTTCCTTCCTTTTGTGAGTTATGACCATTTGAGGTCTTCTGCCTTTCCTTATACATTTTAGAAGAAGCTTGGTATTATCTGAAAGGAAGAAAAAAAGCCTGCAGAAATTTTGATTGGAACTGGAATCAATACCACAGTTTGAGGACACATGGCATCTTAACAGTTTTAAGCTTTCTGATCCATGAACACAGTCTACCTCTCCATTTACTTAGGGCTCTTTAAATGTCTCTCAGTGATATTTAAAGTTTTTAGAGTAAAAGTCTTACACTTCTACCAAATGTATCCTATGTTTTTCATTTTTTTGATGTTTTATCATTTTTTTCAGTTTCCCACTGTACACTGCTTATAACTATAAATACAATTAATTCTTATATACTGATCTTACATCTTAATATCTTATAACCTTGCTAAGCTCAGTTTGTAAGTTCTGGTAGCATTTGTATAGATTTCATAGGATTTTCTGCATAGATAATCATATTGCCTGTGAATAATGACAGTTTCACATCCTCCTTTCAAACAGGGTTGCCTTCTACTTTGTTTTCTTGCCTTAATGAACTGGCTAGAACTCCAGTACAACGTTGAATAGCAGTGATGATGAACAGATGTCCCTGCTTCCTTATCTTAGAAGGAAAGCACTCAGTCTTTTACCATTAAGTATGATGTTAGGCAACAGTTTTCATAAATACCCTTCATCTGGTGGAGGAAGTTCCTTTTATTCCTAGCTTGAAATAGTTTTTTAGCAGGAATGGATTTTGGATTCTGTTTTCAATTAAAACAATCTTATAGTTTTCTTTTCTTCACTATTAATATGATGAATTACACAGATTCTTTTTTTTTTTTTTTTTTTTTTTTTTTTTTTTT
>NW_016810434.1:375602-394619 GCF_001698545.2 Rhinopithecus bieti
TTTTTTTTTTTTTTTTTTTTTTTTTTTTTTTTTTTGGTGGAACCAGCATTGCATTCTTAGGATAAACCCTACATGGTCATTGATATAGTCTGGATGTTTTGTCCCCTCCAAATCTCATGTTGACATGTAACCTCCAATGTTGGCGATGGGCCTAGTGAGAGGTGTTTTGGTCATGGGGGTAGATCCTTCACAAACGGGTTGGTGCTCTCCATGCTGTAATGGGTGAGTTCCTCCTCTATTAGTTCACATGAGATCCGGTTGTTAAAAAGAGCCGGACATCTTCTCCCTCTCTCTCTCTCTTGCTTCCTCTCTCATGTGACATGCTATGTGGCATGCTGACTTCCCTTTGCCTTCTGCCACGGTAGTAAGCTTCCTGAGGCCTTCACCAGAAGCACATACCAGCACTAGGCTTTGTGTATGGCTTGCAGAACCGAGAGTCATAATGTATTATCCTTTTTAATATTTTTGGATTTGATTTACTAAAGTTTGGGCAAGAATTTTTACATCTCCATTCATGACAAATATTGGCTGGTAGCTTTATTTTCTTCTAACAACTTTCTCTGGTTTGGTATCAGGATAAGGATGACCTCAGAGAATGAGTTGAAAAATATTCCCCCCCTCCTTTTTTTTTTTTTTCTTAAGAGATGGCATCTCACTATGTTGCTCAGGTTGTTCTCAAACTTCTGGCCTCAAAAGAACCTCCTGCCTCAGCCTCCTAAACAGCTGGGATTATAGGGAAGAATTATTGTGCCTGGCTCCCATCCTTCTTCTGGAAGAATCTCTGTAGAATTGAGATTATTTCTTCCTTAAAAATATGGTAGAATGTACCAGTGAAACCATCTGGGCCTGGAGTTTTCTTTGTGGACGTGTTTTTTTTGTTTTTTTTTTTTTTTTTGAGACGGAGTCTCGCTCTGTCGCCCTGGCTGGAGGGGAGTGGCCGGGTCTCCGCTCCCTGCAAGCTCCGCCTCCCGGGTTCACGCCATTCTCCTGCCTCAGCCTCCCGAGCAGCTGGGACCACAGGAGCCCGCCAGGTCGCCCGGCTAGTTTTTTTTGTATTTTTAGTAGAGACGGGGTTTCACCATGTTAGCCAGGATGGTCTCGATCTCCTGACCTCGTGATCCGCCCGTCTCGGCCTCCCAAAGTGCTGGGATTACAGGCTTGAGCCACTGCGCCCGGCCGATGGACGTGTTTTTTAACCATAATTCCTTTTAAAATACAGAGTTGTTCCGGCTGTTTCTTCTTTAGTCAGCTTTGATAGTTTGGGTCTTTCAAGCAATTTGTCTACTTTATCTAGGATAATGTATTTATTAGCATTAAATTGTTAAGAATATTCCCTTATTATTCTTTTAATATCTGCAGAAAGTCTGTAGTGATATGACAGCTCTCACTCCTGATACTGGTAACTTGTGTCTTCTCTATTTCCTCATCAGTCTGGCTAGAGCTTCCTCAATTTTATTGATCTCAAAGAACCAACTTTGACGACTGTTACTGATTTTCTTTATGGTTTTTCTATTTTCTGCTGCAATCATTATTATTTCTTTTATTCTGATTATTTTAGGTTTCATTTGCTTTTCTGTTTCTAGTTTCTTAAGACTGAAATCATTGATTTGAAACCTTTTTTAATATTTAGGTGTTTTAGTACTATAGAGTTTCTTTTAAATACTATTTTTACATGTATCCCACAAAATTTGAAAAGTTGTATATTCATTTCCACTCAGTTCAAAATACCTTCCCTTTTGATCTCTGCTTTGACCCTTAGGCTATTTAGAAGTGTGTTATTTGGTTTCCAAATATTTGGAGATTTTTCCAGAGATCTTTCTGTTACTGATTTCTAATCTAATTTCATTATGGACAGAAAACAGACACTGTCTAATTGGAATCCTTTAAAATCTATTAAGACTTGTTTTATAGCATGAAGTCTGGACTATTCATAAACACTCCATTGCATCTGAAAGAAATGTGTAAATTCCATTATTGTTGGAAGCAAGCTTCTATAAATATCAATTCAGTCAACTGGGTTGCTAGTGTTTTTCAGTTCTCCAGATCCTTACTGATTTTCTATTTGTTCCATTCATCTATTTCTTCCTGCAGTTCTATGAGTTTTTATTTCATTTATTTTGAAATTCAGTTGTTAGGTGCATTGTTA
Source organism: Rhinopithecus bieti (assembly GCF_001698545.2). Taxonomy (NCBI): domain Eukaryota; kingdom Metazoa; phylum Chordata; class Mammalia; order Primates; family Cercopithecidae; genus Rhinopithecus; species Rhinopithecus bieti. The sequence goes on from NW_016810434.1 coordinate 377,749, forward strand.
TGTCCTCTCAATTGATGCCTTTATCATTATGAAGTGATAGTTTTATCCCTAGTAATATTTTGCTGTAAAATCTACATCATCTGATACTAACATAGTCCCTTCACCTTTCTTTGGATTCATATCAGCATGGTATAACTTTCTCATCCTTCTATTCTAACTTGATTTTTATCTTTAAAGTACATTGCTTGTAGGCAACATATAACCGGGACTTCCTATTATATGTCTGTCTTTTAATTGGGGTATTTAGCCCACTTACTTTCAATGTAATTATTGATATGGTTAAAGTCTTGCTATTCCTTTAAATTTGTCCATTTGTTCACTATTTCCTCTTTTTCTCTCTTTTTTTGGATTGTCTATTTGACAATCTTTTATGATTCCATTTTATCTCTTTTGTTAGCCCATTAGCTGTAACCCTTGGATTGTGGGGTTGGGAGGCAGGAGAGATGCTTTGAGGTTTACAGTAAACATCTTTATCAGTCTACCTCCAAATGATACTATAGCACTTTGTAACAGCAAAAGATTTTTCCATTTCTCCTCTGCTGGTCTTCGTGCTACTGCTGTCATAAATTTCCCACAAAACCCACAATATGTTGTGGTTGTGTTTCTATAAAGGGTCAAATGTATTTTTTAAATTTTTTTAAAATAAGAAAAATATTTTATATTTATTGTATTTACCATTTCCAGTACTATTTCTCTGTGTGCATCCAGATTTACGTCTGGTATCACTTTCCTTATGTCTGAAGAAGGCCTTCTAACATTTATTACGGTGCAGATCTCCAGGTGATGAACTCTTTAAGCTTTGGTATGTCCGAAAACATCTTCATGTTGGCTTCATTCCTTAACTGCTTTAAAGAAGTTACTCCAGGCCGGGCGCGGTGGCTCACGCCTCTAATCCCAGCACTTTGGGAGGCCGAGGCGGGCGGATCACAAGGTCAGGAGATCGAGACCACGGTGAAACCCCGTCTCTACTAAAAATACAAAAAAAAAAAAAATTAGCCGGGCGAAAAAATTTAGCCGGCGAAGGTGGCGGCGCCTGTAGTCCTAGCTACTCAGGAGGCGAGACAGGAGAAAGCGTGAACCCCGGAGGGCGGAGCTTGCAGTGAGCCGAGATCGCGCCACTGCACTCCAGCCTGGGCGACAGGCCAGACTCCGTCCTCAAAAAAAAAAAAAAAAAAAAAAAAGAAGAAGTATACTCCAAGGCCGGGCGCAGTGCTTTCAATCTGTAACTTTCAGCACTTTTTGGGGAGGCCGAGGCCAGGCAGATCACTTGAGGTCAGGAGTTTGCGAGACCAGCCTTGGCCAGCCCCATGTGAAAACCCCAATTCTCTAAAAAAAATACGAAAAGAATTAGCCGGACATGGTGGCACATGCCTGTAGTCCCAGCTACTTGGGCAGCTGAGGCAGGAGAATCGCTTGAACCTGGGAGGCGGAAGTTGCAGTGAGCTGAGATCGTGCCACTGCACTTCAGCCTGGGCGACAGAGCAAGATTCCGTCTCAAACAAACAAAAAAAAAAAGTTAATCCAGTATCTTCTTTCTGGCACGCACTGATTCTGATGAGAAGTCAGCTGTCAATTTCATCTCTGTTTCTTTTTATGTAATGTGTTCTTTTTTCTCTTGCTGCTTTTAAGATTTTTTTTCTTTATCACCGGTTAAGCAGTTAGACTATGGTATGCCTTAGTGTGGCTTTCTTCACGTTTCTTTTGGTTGGGATTTGTTGAACTGCTTGGAATTGTGAGTCTCTAGTTTTTATCATATTTGTAAAATTTTCAACCATTATTTCTTCAAATATATTGTCTGTCCCCCATCCCTCTCTCCTTTACCATCTCCAATTACATGTATATTGGGCTACCAGAAGTTGTCCCATACCTCCCCACTGCTTTATTTTTTCCAGTCTTTTTCTATGTTTAATTTTAGATTGTTTTGTTGCTAAGTTTTCAAGTTGACTAACCTTTTCTCCTGCAGCATCTAATCTGTAGGCTAATCCTGTCCAGTGGATACCCATCTCAGACACTATTTTCAATTCAGGTATTTTTAAATATCTTCCATTGCTAACATGCTCAATCTTTCCTCTAGCTTCTTGAACATTTGCAATATGGTCATAATTATCTCTATCGTCTTTGTTGACTAATTTTATCACCTGCAATATTTCTGGGTTGGTTTCAATTAACTGATTTTTTTTTTCCTGCTCATTATGGATCATATTTTTTGCTTCTTTGCATGCCTGGTAAGTTCTGATTTGATTCTAGACACTGTAAATTTTATCTTGTTGGGTGCTGGATATTTCTGTATTCCTGTAAGCTTTCTTGAGCTTTCTTCTGGGACACAGTTAAATTATCTGGAAACAATCTGATCCTTTCAAGTTGTGCTTCTGAACTTTGTTAGGTGGGACCAGGGCAGAATTCAGTCTACAGCTAATTTTGCTCTACTACTGCAGCAACACCCTTCTGGATACTCTGCCCGACAGCCTGTGAATAACAAGGTTTCTGCTCCGACAGGTGGAATAACAACTATTCCCAGCCCTATAGGAGCTCTGAGCATTTCTCATTCTACTATTTTTAGGTGGTTCTTTCCCAGGCTTCCAGTAGTTTCTTTACTTGCTTTCACTGATCCATACACAACTGAAGACTCACACTCTGCATATCGTCAAAGTTCCTCTGCAAATCTTCAGAGCTCCCCATCTCTCTGCACAGCTCTCTATGTTCCTGTACTCTGCCCTGTGACCTCTCCAGGCTCCACTCCAGACTGCCAGCTCTGACTCCTAAACTCATGGAACCCACCAGCTTTGGCTCAATTCCCTCTCCCTGCCCTGTGGCCTGGAAAGTGGCACAATCATAGGGGTCACCTTGTCTGTTTCCCCGATCCCAGGGAAATGATTGTTTTATATATTATATATGGTTTTTTTAGTTGTTTAATGTAGAAGAGCAAGCCTGGTCCCCTGGTCCTACTCCATCTTGGCTGAAAGAAAAAGTCTATGACATATCTATTATATTCTGAAAATGATTTCCCACTTTGCACTGAGTTATTCTTTCATTTTATGTTTTCCCACCTTTGAACTTAAGACTTCAGAATGTTGCAAAAACTAATTTAATATTTCATTAATAGAAAGGAAGGTCACAAGAAGGTAACCACTAACTTTTCTCACACAATTAAGTCCCCATAAAAAAAATCCGTGGAAAAATGTAGGCAACTTAACAAATATACTAGTGAAAATTAGGATGCCCCAGGGGAGTCTGAAATGTTAAAACACACATTTCAATACAAAAATCAATAAAGTCTGGAAAACCACTGAAATATCAATAGGCAATAAAATAATTCTTTGCCTCACAGTAAAGGCTCTAAAAATAGAAGTGGTACAATCTGTAACTTATTGGACGCTGGATCTACATTAGAAGACCTTTGAGAAAGCATAAACACCTAAAGGAAAAAAAACAAAACAAAACCAATGACTAATCTATATGGACGAAGAATACCAAACACCTAATAATCAAAACTATGCACCAACATTCAAACCTGATAAGGTATCTTTATCAGACATGATGGTAAGATTCCAACGTAAAGCTATATTAAGATGCTTTTTACTTTACTTATAAAATAATCTAAATTATAGAAAAGCACAGAGTAGAACAAACAAATTCATTTAACCCACTAACCAGATTTTACAAATGTTAACACGTAGTCATATTACTATAGATCCTTTACTAATTTTTTTTTTAACTAAGTAGAACAATCTGGAAACAGCTGAAACCTTTCCATCTTTCCCCAGTCCCACTGTTATTCACTTCCTAGAAGAAGCCACCTGCCATCCCTAGGTTAGCACACCCGCTCTGTTGTTATACTCTCATTCCAAAGATTAATAGCCAGAGATGAGAAATATAGTTTTGTTTTGTTTTGTTTTGTTTTGTTTTGTTTGAGCAGGGTCTTTCTCTGTTGCCCAGGCTGGAGTGCAGTGGCACAATCATGGCTCACTGCAGCCTCGACCTCCCAGGCTGAAGCAATCCTCCCATCTCAGCCTCCCAAATAGCTCGGCTACAGGAAGGTACCACCAGGCCAGGCCTACGTTTTTAAATTTTTAGTACAGATGAGGGTCTTGCTATGTTACTCAGATTGGTCTCAAACTCCTGCGCTCAAGCCATCCTCCCGCTTTGGCCCCTCAAAGTGCTGGGATTACAGTGTGAGCCACCATGCCAGGCCATGTATTATTTTGTGTATTAAAATTATAGAGTTAAGTACTTAAAGAATCTGCAGTACATCCTGTAGTAGAGTAGTAAAAACAAGAAAGCATTGCCTTAACAATATGTTGAAGGAACTGCCTCATGTGATAAGGCAATAATACGGTATGACTGTGCTGCAGTCAAATTATTGTATTCCTTTCGAAAAAAGAGAGGCTTCAAGGGAGTGTTTCTTTACAGAAGAGTGCCAGATAATACATGGAGAGAGAATCATAGAATTGGAAAAATCAGTTTTTCAACCACCAATGATTCAGATAAGAATCATCAATAAATGCTAAAACCATTAGAAACAAGATACGTAAACGGTCTCAACGTTTATCACTCCATAGACTACTTATAAATCAGAAAGACACTTTTACACCAGGAAAATCTGGTGGATGGCACCTTTAGCCAAAGGATTTAAATCTGTATCACCAATGAAGGGATGAACTGGCATTCAGTGTTTCCTGATGTGATGCAACAAGGAAGAATCACCTACATCAAGGCCAGCAAACTATTTTGGAAAAGGCCAGCGAGTCAGCATTTCAGGCTTTGTGGGCGAGTCTCCATCTCTGTGACAGTGTCTGCCACAACTATTCAACTCTACCACTAAAGCACAAAAGTGATACATATATGGTCCACAGACTGTAGTTTGTTAACCCCTGACCTACACGGTAATCTTGCCAAAACTGCTTAACCTGAATCTAATCATGAGAAAACGATCTAGACAAATGCAAATTATGTAACATTCTATAAGACACTGGCCTAAATTTTTCTTTAAAAATTAATATAATCAAAAATGAAAGAAGGTGGGGGGACTGTTCCAGATTAATGGAGATTAGAAAGACATGACTTGTCACAAAAAGACATGAAGGACCCTTCAACGCATGTTCAATGCATGTTTCTTTTTTTTTTTTTTTTAAATACAGATGGGGTCATACTGTGTTGTCCAGTCTGGTCTTCAAACTCCCAGGCTCAAGTGATCCTCCTACCTCCACCTTCCAAAGTGTTGGGATTACAGGCATGAGCCACTGTGCCTGACCCCTTCAATGTATATTTCTAAGTAAAAGAAGCCATTCAGAAAAGTCTACATACTGTATGATTCCAATTCAGTGACATTCTGGAAAAGATACAGAGATAAGAAAAAAATCAGTAGTTGCCAAGGGTGCAGCATGGGGAAGGAGAGGATAAAGAAGTGAAGCACAGCGGATATTTTAGGCAGTGAAACTATTCTGCACGGCACTGTAACAGTGCTGCATGACATTACCTGTTTGTCAAAAACCCAAAGAACTTTGTAGCACAAAGAGTAAACCTCAATGTATGCAAAGTAAAAAAAAAAAGGTCAGGTGCAGCAACTCATACCTATAATCCCAGCACTTTGGGAGGCTGAGGCAGGCAGACTGCCTGAGTCCAGGAGTTTTGAGACCAGCCTGGGCAACACAGTAAAACCCCGTCTCTAGTAAAAATAAAAAATAAAATAAATAAAAATAAAAATTAGCCAGGCATGGTGGCATGCATCAGTAGTCCCAGTTGCTAGGAGGCTATGGTGGGAGAATCACCTGAGCCCAAGAGGTTGAGGCTGCAGCAAGCCAAGATGGTGCCACTGCACTCCAGCCTGTACTGCAACTGGAGTGAGACCCTCTCTCAAAAAAATTTTTTTAAAAATTATTTAAGAAGTCAGGGGATCCCAGGAAAGAATGCAGGTGGTGACAAGAGAATCTAATCTATCTGTACTACAAAAGGTACAACAACCTTACTGAAGGGAGAAGAAGAAAAAGTGCTGACCTAAATAACTCTGGCAATGAACAGATTTTGTAAGACTACAGTGCTTATGGCGAAAGGACACAAAAGGCCTGTATCTAACTGATATCAAGTGCTTCCCATGGGGATACACTGCCATACCCGTATGCCAGAATTAAACAATTAAATAAATGGATAGCAGATGGTGGGACCACGTTTCTCACTGTTGGTGTGGGAATTAACAGATAAGCAAGGAGAGGAAGCTAGAATGAACCATAGGGTAATGGATCAGAGATGGAAAGATCAGTAAGAATTCATGTTTAACATATTTATATATAGATCGTTACATATAAAAATATTTATACATATGTACATATGCACAGGTTAATACAGACACAAGTGTTTCTTTGCCTGATCAGCTGAGACAGTTTAAAATGACACTCCTTGGTCTTTAGATATCTACTATAGAAAAAAGAAAGAAAGAAAGAGCACTCTAGTAGCAATGAATACATCTACTACCTAGATCCTGGTTTCTAATACCATTTTCTACTAAAAAAGAACCGAGACTCTTTGGAAATAAAGCTGATTCTAGGAACAGGACATGTACAAGACAAGTCTGGGGCATCCTATGGTACCAGAAAGTAAAAGTACTGAACACGTGCACCCATGCACACTGAGGGCGTATGTCAGAGGAGCACAGGAAGCAACTGAAAGAGCTCCCAAAGCTAGCATAATCTGAGCAACAAAGTCAAGTCTGCCATACAGAACTTCAAAGGATTTTTGTACATATTTTATTCTAAAGGAAGGGGAGCATAACCCCCGAGTGTTTAACTGTGGATATGAATTCCTTCTGAAAAGTACAATTTGAAAAGGAAAGGAAAAAAAGAGTAACTTTACAGTAGAGCAACTTGACATGACTTCTGCCACTTAATCAAGGTCAACATCAATAATCCTAAATCATGTGGAAAGCGTACACCTCTGACACGATCCGATAAAATCTCTCTGTGCCTCTGTGACCTTCCTCTCAAAAACCCATAAGCCCAGTCTAACCATGAGAAAAACATCAGACTGAACTAGAAGGTTGGACAGAGCTTCCACAGTGTTCTTTTCCATAGTTGGGATGACTTTACATTTGGAAACCAGATCTGAAGTATTAGTAAGAATCGAAATGCTTGCAAATTAAGAACAATTAAAATAACTTTATGTTATCTAGATAACTGGTTTGTCTAGTATTCTGAATCTAAAAAATACAGTCATCTATAGATGTTAATATATTATGATACCTCTATGATCATAATATTTGATTAATATCCATTTCCCAGGCCCCGGGTGTGGTGGCTTATACCTGTAATCCCAGCACTTTGGGAGGCTGAGGCAGACAGATCACTTGAGATCAGAAGTTTAAGACCAGTTTGCCAACATGGTGAAACCCCATCTCTACTAAAAATTCAAAATTAGCCAGGCACAGTGGCGCACACCTGTAATCCCAGCTACTCAGGAGGCTGAGGCAGGAGAATTGCTTCAACTTAGGAGGCAGAGGTTGTTAGCCGAGACCACACCACTGCATTCCAGTCTGGGCAACAGAGCGAGACTATGTCTCAAAATAAATAAATAAATACATACATACATAAATAAATAAAGTTCTCATACATCAGCAATAGGTTTATTATATTTATATGTAAATACATACATTTATATTTATTGTATTTACATAACTTAAGGTTTTGATGACCTGATGCTCTAGGGCCATGATTCTCAATGGGGAATGAATAAAATTTAACCAAAACTTTTTGGCTGAGGAGAAAATACAAAGAATGATGGTAGGTAACTAGGTTAACCTGTGGATGGCAAAATGTGACTACAAAAGAAAAGAACATTTAGAAAGCCTTGGGGAGGGAGGAGGATCAAAAAATAAAATTTAATTTAAAAAGAAAGGAAGGCAATAAAGTGTGTAAAATAACTCCAAGAGATTTTTCTTCACAATGACCATCTCTGTAACTGTACAAAATTCCCTATGCCACTGCCAAACAATCTCGCTAGCACTCAGCATTCAAAATACTAGAGCAAGACGAACTGAATTCAAAGCCCCTTTTGACACAGAGTCCATCCATTTATTTCAGAGATCCCACTCAAGCAAGTGAGGCAGTAGAGAAGAATAAAGAAGCAATTTAGTGCAGTGTTTAGTAAGAGTACATGTTTGATTGTTAATATGCCTGGGTTGATTTCCAGCTTTGCCTTTTACTACCCATGCAACATCAGGAAAGTTTTATTTATTTATTTATTTTTTTGAGGCATAGTCTTGCTCTGTGGCCCAGACTGGAGTGCAGTAGTGCAATCAAAGCTCACTGCAGCCTCAACTTCCTGGGCTCAAGCGATCTTCCCACCTCAGCCTCCTGAGTGCTGGCATTACAGATGTATGCCACCACGCCCAGCTACTTTTTGTTTTGTTTTTTGTTTTTGTTTCTGATTTTGGAGAGACAGGGTCTTGCTATATTGCCCAGGCTGGCCGCAAGCTCCTGGGCCCAAGTGATCCTCCTGCCTTGGCCTCCCAAATTGCTGGGATTACAGACATGAGCCACTGCAGGTGGCCAAGCAAGCTTCTTAAACCCTCTATTCCTTAGTTTCTTCACCTGTAAAATGGTTCCAACTTTAGTGGGATGCTGTGAGGATGAAATGAGATAATCTAGGTAAAATTCTTAGTATAGTACCTGATACATAGTAATGTTTGCTATCATTATTATTATTACACATTTCAAAAATCCCTCACTATCAAACTATTTGGTCTTTGTTATGTACACAATTCACAAAAGGCAAATATGTGGCCCATCAACCTTTCAGAGTTCCATAGTACCTCAAATCAGATGACAAAGATAGGCTTGGACACAGAGCCCACAACACAAAAAAGCCTGTACCCCAAAAGTTCACCTTTTAGTCAGTAGAACGCATTTCCTTAAGTGCACAACTAAACAAGCAGTGGCTGTTATTCCCACTGCAGATGAAAGGTGTGAGTAGGCGGGTCTGAGCATCTCACTGTGACCAGTACCACTGCTCTGCTGGGGAAGGCATCGTGGTACCTGGGAAGAAAAGAACACCATGACCCTGGGAAAGAGACATCTTCCCCTGCCACTGCAGCAGCTTGAAAATACATCTTATTCTCAAGGACTTCAAGAACCTAGTCTGCACTGTACAAAGAACATCATAGCACTTGCTATATCAACATTAAGAAACACTGCAACCCATAATACACATAAAGATTATAAATAAAACAGTAGGGATTTGTTTCTATTTCAAACTCTGACTATGCTTTGGGTAATGACCTCTCAAAAGCACGACACTTTCTAATTGACGCTGTCAGAAACCAGGAAGTGGCCCTCAAATTATGCCTCTATAGCTAAGGATTTTTTTTTTTAGCTAAGAGCAATTAAGCAGCAGCAGATGCAGGAAAGCTCTCAGCCCTCCCTCTGTTTGCCTAAAATCAGGACATACAATAGATGTACAAAGACAAAAGGTATCTTGCCCACCTCTCTACCAGGGAAAACAAAGGTTAACCACTGAAGACAACTTGAGACCCTTATCAGTCTAGAGATGGCACAACAGAATCCACATTAATGAGCTCTACTAACTATTGGTTATTCACCTTCCCACAAGTTGTCACCCTGAGAGATTCAGAGTTCATTTCCTTTGTCTTGTCACGTCTCTAAAATTTTACTCTTCTTTGTTGAGGATGCTACCTTATCTGGGGGAGTGAGGAGAATGAGAGAGAATGGGGAAGAGGAGAGAGGGGAGGGAGTGAGGGGAACTGTTTCCAGGTGAGCAGGTCTATGTGAACCTACCCCAGAAAGTCCGAGGAAGCTGAGAGGCTGAAGAAACAGGCTGACATATTCAGTTTCTTAGAAAGACATATTGAATAGGAACTTACAAACAGAAGCCATGTCTGTGTCTCAGGCTTTGGCAGGACAAGACAATGGATCCACACACCATTATCCCCCAGACCCAGGGCTTATACCATAGGAAAGGGTGATCTGAAGGGATGTGTAGGGCAAGCAAAGTATAGTAACATCAAGGTTGTTTGACCTAAGGTCAGGATTTATAGTAAGTACCTGTTCTTATACAAGGAACAGTAGATAACCTGGAAATCTTAGAGGTATCTCAAAACTGGGGCTAATGAGAAGTCAATATGGCAGATCAGCATCCAAGATGGAGTTGCTCTGGCCTCCACAGGAATAAAACAAACATAACAAAATGTTCACACAGGGAATCTGTGTGAAGAGCATCCAGGAATTCTTTGTCCTGTTCCTGCAACTTGTCTATGACTCTGAAATCATGTCAAAGTAAAAAAAAATTACATTGGACATACAGCAATATTATTTGTCAAAACCAATGGAACTATACAAGAAATCTGCAGATTGCACCATATATAAATAACACTTCAATTAAAATAATAAAACCTTATTTTAGATGTTTTCTCAAAGGTCGACGATTAGAACACTTCAATAATTAAAAACAGAGAAGAGAAACCCAATGAGGACATAACAGAATGAAGACTAACTTCATGCATACTTTTAGTTTGAAACAATAAACTAGCACCACCATTTCTGTGTCTGTGACCACAATTATCAGCAGCTCTCATGACTTCCTGCTGTACGGCCCCCGCTCCCCTCCCGCCACGCTTCCCCATGTGACCACCCCACACACCCTGTGCTCAGCTGGGTACCACAATCAGCTACACTGCACTCCCTTGCTAATCAACCTCCAAATATATAAGCCCATTAACAACAAACCTAGATATTGTCTTTTATTAATTAAAAAAAAAAAAAAAGCCAAAAATGATGGTCACAATCCCTCATGAGGACACAGACTATTCAGTGAGAATCCCTGAGGGAGGCCCTCTGCAGATGCCAGGGCCCAGAATAGGGCTTAGAACCCAGGTTAATCTTTCAAAGTACTTTAGGATTTGTTAAAGATCACTATTAATATCATAGTCAGCTATTTTTAAAAAATACTAGTAAAACAAAATGGCTTCCACATCTCATACCTTGCTTTAGAAATACGATAAATTCCTTTACAGTTTGGTCCAAATTCACTCCATGATACACTATAGGTCTGAAATTGCGATGCTCAAAGGAACGGATGAGGCGAACTGTGATGGTCACTTCTTCAGGAGCCATGTGAGGAAATTCCTGTGGCGAGAGACATGAGAACCGTCTGAATGAAGCCAGCTCACAGCTGTCTACCAGCACCTAGCCTGCATCTCTATCATCAGCTCTCTGGCACCAGCCCCCTCTTCCATGCTGCATGATGACTGACAGAGTTCCCAAACAGAAGCCAGCTTCCAGAGTCCCCAGAAGGGTCGAGTGATTATGCCCACCTATCCACTGCAATCCTGGACGGCTCTGTCACAGACACAGATGTTCTGACCAGCAGAAAACTGACAGGGTACAGAAGATGAATCAGAGTAACACAGGGGCATGTGTACGTGTGGAAGCAGAGAAGCAGAATGACCAAACACAAACACATGGCAAACACACGCCTATTGTGGGTACCCTATGTCAGTGGGCCCCTCAGCTGGCCCTGAGATGGAAGCACATTTATATTAGAATCAACTATCAACAGACAGCATTTCAATCTCATAAATGCTGCCAGATTTCAGGGCTGATTTAATTATATAGGATGGTGTACCCGTCTTTCACATTACTAAAGCTCAGTAGGTACATTTCATCCTAAAACCAAGTACTAGGGACATGTGCCAGGTCTTCATGTTATCTCATTTAATTCATTCAATTCTCTCACCAAACCATGAAGCATTTTGCCTCATGCTTTAGTGAGAGAATTAAGTGAGATAACATTTTAAAGATGAGAAGACTGACTTGGAGAGATTGTATCAACTGCCCCAAATCATAAAGCTGGCAAATAATGGAGTCAGGATTCAAGCATCAATTTAATTCCAAAGTCCATGGTTTCTAATATATACACACACACAAACTGGAAAACCACCCGAAATTATTTCCTCCAAAAAATTTCTGCACAGTTGCCAATGTTTTTTTCCATGCTTAAAAAATATTTTTGTTTTGAAATATTTTAAGCAAACAGTTAAAAAAAAAAAAGAACCTGCTACACTATCCTGTCAAATCTTAACATTCTGATGCAACTGCATCAACTTTTAGGAAGAAAACACATCAGAAGTCCCGTGTACCCTCCCCAATTCCACCAGCATTTCCTGCCCTGGGACGACAGAGCAGTGACTCGCACACACCATTTCAATACATAATTTTACACTCTAATTCGTATCACTTGAATCTACAGAAAATAGACTATTATGCGCAGCTATAACAACACTTTCTATGTATATATTTTCACTGTTTTGTTTTGTTTGAGACAGGGTCTCACTCTGTCACCCAGGCTGGTCTCCAACTCCTGAGCTCAAGTGATCCTCCTGCCTTGGCCTCTGAAAGTGCTGGGATTATAGGTGTGAGCCACCACGCCCAGCAACACTTTCTGTTATATATCAACAATGCTTACGTGCCAGATACTATTCTAAGTGCTTAGCACTCATTCTATCATTGACTGCCCACTCACCTCCAATCACCCTGTGAGGTTGGTAAGATCATCTCATACAGAAAAAGTGAAACACATAGGCTGAAGGACTGTGCCCACAGATACACAGTATGGTTAACTTTACATACATGGCGTATTATATGTAGCTTCCACAAGCCTTTCAGCATCGCTTTTCATTTATCTGTGTTGAAAGATGTAACTCTAACTCTCATATTCACTTTCTGAAGTATCAAAAACCCATTTGTTTTAAGGAGACAAGCAGGGTATAGTTCTGTCTAGTAGAATCTACTTTGTGCTACTTACAACTTTGCATGTAACTTTAAACCATAATATACGGTAAGAGTAAGTATTAGAAAAAAATACCTGTAATACTGATAAATGTAAGGAAAGATATACAACCTCACTAGTACTCAGGGAAATTCAAAATAACAATGAGACATATCACTCATCTAACTGATAAATTACAAAGTCTAACAATACCTCCTTTTGGCAAGGGTAGAGAACAATGACAACCTCATCAGTGACGGCAGGCACTTAAAGGAGCAGTACTTTTGGAGATAATTAGGCAATTTTTAGTAAAACTGAAGATACACATACCTTTTGATCCTACAATTTCATTCATACATAGGTACCCTAAGGAATCTCACATATACACACAAGGAGGAACCATAAAATAACATTAATAGCAGTGTGATTTTTTAACTGCAAAAACTGGAAACAGCTGTCCATCAACAGCAGAGCAGATAAGAAAAGGATGGTGTATTTGTCATATTTCATACGATGAAATATGACAAGCAATCGAAATGAATGGATTGGAACTACAAGCATCAACATGGATAAATCTCAAAAATACTACCATGAGTGGAAAAAAGCAAGTTGCAGAAGAATCAGAGCATCCCATACTATTTATACAAAGTTCATAAACATAGTCTTTATTTTGTTTCATACGAGACAATTAGTCAGGCACGGTGGCTCACCCCTGTAATACCTGCACTTTGGGAGGCTGAGGCGGAAGGATCATTTGAGGTCAGGAGTTTGAGACCATCCTGGCCAACATGGTGAAACCCAGCCTCTAATAAAAATACAAAAATTAGCCAGGCGTGGTGGCGGGTGCCTGAAATCCCAGCTACTCAGGAGGCTGAGGCAGGCAGGAGAATCTCTTGAACTCGGGAGACGGAGGCTGCGGTGATCAGAGATCGTGCCATTGCATTCCAGCCTGGGTGCCAGAGCAAGACTCAGTCTCAAAAAAAAAAGAAAAAAAGAAAAAAGAAAGGAGACAATCATCTAAGGTGTAGGAAGAATCATGTACTTGGGAAGGAATAAATTGGGGCTTCAATTATATTAGTAACATTTTATATCTTAAGCAGATGATAGGTATATGTTTTTTTGTTTGTTTGTTTTGAGACAGAGTCTCACTCTGTCGCCAGGCTGGAGTATGGTGGCGCTATCTTGGCTCACTGAAACCTCCCTCTCCGGGGTTCAAGCAACTCTCCTGCCTCAGCCTCGTGAGCAGCTGGGACTACAGGTGCGCACCACCACGCCTGGCTAATTTTTGTATTTTTAGTAGAGATGGGGTTTCACCATGTTGGCCAGGCTGGTCTCGAACTCCTGACCTCGGGTGATCCGCCTGGCTGGGCCTCCCAAAGTATATCATTCTTTATGCCTTTTACTACGTCTGGGATATTTTATAACACACACAAGCAAGTCACATTAATTTGGCCTGGAAAGTCTCTCTCAATCTTATAAGCATGTTTTGTGGTTAATTAGTTTAACAAATCTTTTCACAATTTCAATATTAGTTACTTCACTATTTCTTATTAAATCTGGCTTACAATGCTTCTCAGAAAATCTGATCCCAGAATCTATCACATAATAGCAGTTCAGCAAATATCTACAAAATGAAAATTTTAAATATACTGAAGTACTCAATAAGGAATAGCTCTTGAGAAAGAGACATATAGAAGCCTCTTTATTTTAGAAGCAGTGTTGACAGGTTTGCTAAAGCTATGACCACATCTCCCTCTTCTCACCCCCTAAAACAACAAAAAATCCCTGCCAAACACAAACATATGCACACCCCTACACACACACACACACTGGGAAGCCCTATAATGCAGCCCAGCATCCCTAAGAGCCTAGAGTTGGACAGATTTAACTATTTAACTTAAAGATCAACTCTGCTTCTTAGCTGTGTTATAAAATAAGAAATCCTTAAAAAGCTGTTCCATGTTAGCCGGGCGTGGTGGCACGTGCCTGTAGTCCCAGCTACTCAGGAGGCTGAGGCAGGGAGGTGGAGGTTGCAGTGAGCTGAGATTGCACCACTGCACTCCAGCCTGGGCAACAGAGTGAGACTCCGTCTCAAAAAACAGACAAACAAAAAAACAAGTTGTTCCATTAATTTAAGAAATCAACATACATTAAACACAATTCCTCGCACATCGGAGGATCTCAATAAGTAGTAGCTGCTTTTATCATCATTATTCTATTTAGACTAAAATAGGTTTGGGTATAAAGACAGCTCATATAAGCAGCAGATAAATATAAATTCCCAGATGTAATGAAGCGAAGGCTGGGCAGGCTGGCACTTGCATTCCTCATGAAACTGTTTTTCACAATTACAGGTTTGTTATTTTCACTTAATAAAAAGCTGCCCACATGCTGTACTTAAATAGTTGAACTTTTCCATTTAAAACCCCAAAATCTGAGTTATATCTAATTTTGGGCAACTATTGTCATCTTTCTAAAAAGTGTGCTTCAATTTATACTCAGTAACAAAACAATAGCTACTATTAGAAGGACCATTATCTAATTTGCCTTAAGGACAGTGGGACATAGGCTTGTTTGCCTAGACAGGCTGACATACTAAAGAGGCAGCTTAGAAGACTAATCTTACAGATAATAAAATCTGACATTTTCCCCAGAAGGTTTGGCCTAGTTTTTTTAAAAAAGTGAATGTGATCAATTTTAAAAAGCATTCTTCAAATGAAAAGGCAGAGAAGCCAATAAAAATAAACTTCGGGATAAATTAACAAAAAATATTCAAGGACATAAAAGATTTAAATAAATGAAATGATAGACAATGTCCTTAACTACAAAGGTTCAAAGCAGTAAAGAAATCAAGTCTCCCTAAATTGACCTATGTATTGAATAAAATCCCAATCAAAATAAAAAAGGGTTGTTTGGGAATCTTGACACAAATAATTCTAAAATCCATCTGGAAGAATCTGTGACCTTTGTCAGCAAAGTCACAAAACAACAAAAAGAAAAGAGACCAGTGATACCAATTATTAAAACACATTATAAAGCAACCGTTATACATGAAAAAGCTTGTTTGATTTTCATAATTTTACAAAATCCAATAACAACTATTTTAAATGCAAAATCAAGCCATAGTAATATAAACTTTGATACTGGAACAGAAATAGATGGACAAATCTGTGAAATCTAACAGAGAACTCAGACTTAAGATTATAGAAAACTTAATATAAGATGAAAGTGGCATCTCAAATTAGTGGGGAAAAGATAGTTTCCTTAATAAATGGCATTGAGAAAACTAATAATGGATTTGGGGAAAAATAATAATGGATTCTTATCTCACTCCTTATACAAAACAACCTCTCCATGAAACAAATATTTAACTATAAAATCATAAAGAGGCACCAGAAGAAAATAGGTACATATTTTTATAATCTTAACATAGGAAAAGCTCTAAGCAAAGACAAAGCAGCAGTCATCAAGGAAAAGACTAACAGTTGTAACAACAAAAATGTAAAAAGAGACCAATATCCTAATAGAAACAAGGATAAAGGTAATTAACAGGCAACTGGCTAAACTTAAGCCAATAATGCGAAAAGATCAGCTTTACTTCCAACTAAAGAACTGAAAGAGAAACAGATATGAATTCTGCCATAAGACTGGTATAACAAGAAAAATTAAAAACTGGCCAACAAGTGTTGGCAAGGATATGGAGAAACAAATATTTTTTATAAACTACTGGCAAGAATATAAAATGAAACAGCCTATCTGGAGGTGAGTGGGTAATCTGTATCAAAATTTTAAATTTGTCTACCCTTTGATATGGCAAGTTCTTTTCTAATAATTCACCCTGAGAAGATAATCATATCAATTATTTTATAAATCCATGAGTTCATAATGACACTTTTTTAAAAGCTAGTCATTCTGGAGGCTAACAGGGCACTAATTTGTTTTCTGAAAAGTGGCTTTCCAAGTGAGGGTTGGTGGAAATAAGAAATCAAACATTTTACCCTTCCTTTCTTGTACAGACAATATTTCAGTGTTACCAAATAGCTAATGAAAAAAAGTTTCTTCTTCATAGAAGAATTACAGCTAAAAAGTACTAAAATCCC
>NW_016810434.1:396419-423782 GCF_001698545.2 Rhinopithecus bieti
TAACAGGGCACTAATTTGTTTTTCTGAAAAGTGGCTTTCCAAGTGAGGGTTGGTGGAAATAAGAAATCAAACATTTTACCCTTCCTTTCTTGTACAGACAATATTTCAATGTTACCAAATAGCTAATGAAAAAAAGTTTCTTCTTCATAGAAGAATTACAGCTAAAAAGTACTAAAATCCCAATTTACGTACCTTATCAGGATGGCTAAAATAAAACACAGCAAGAGCCCCAAATGTTGGTGAAGGTGGAGACATTCACATACATTGCTGGTAGGAATGTAAAATGGTACTAGCCAGCCTGAAAAAGAATACGGCAATTTCTCACAAAACTAGGCATACCCATTATATAACACAGTAATTGCATTCTTGGGCATTTATGCCAGAGAAACAAAAACTTACATTGACACAAAAACCTGTACATGAATGTGCACAGCATATCCATGTGTAATACCGCAAAACTGGGAAGCAATCCAAATGCCCTTTAACATGTGAATGATCAGACAAACTGCAGTATATCCATATCATGAAGTACTAGTCAGTAATAGAAAGAAATAAATTATTGATACAGGCAACAATCAGGGTGAATCTCAAGGGAATCAAACTGAATGAAAAAAGGCAGTCTCAAAAGGTTGCATACTGTATAATTCCATTTTTATGTCATTCTTGTGATGACAAAATTACAGAAATACAGAAATGAAGAATGCATTAGGGTGTAGCTAGGGGTTAGGGGAGGAGAGGGAAAGAGGTGCCTGTGGCTATTAAAGGGTAAAATGAGAGATCCTTGTGACGGAAATGTTCTAATTCTTGACTGTGGTGTTACCCATTTTTATCTACATGCAATGTAACTGCACAGAACTAAATGCACACACATGCAGGCACACACACAGATACACACACGTGCATATAAAACTAGTCAAATCTAAGTGAGGTCCATTGTTTGTATCAATGTCAATTTCCTGCCTGTAAAATCGGACTATACTCAAGCAAGATGCTGCCAATGGGGGAAAGTGGATGAAGGGGAAATGGGATCTCTGTATTATTTCCTACATCTACATGTGAATCTACAATTATCTCAAAATAAAAAGATTCTAAAAATTATCCTTCTGAAAACCCTAATGAAGTGAGTGTAGGTGATGATCATAAAGCGGTGTTAAAACAATCAGGTAAAAGACTGATGGGAAACTTTAGCATGGGTACATCGGGGGTTGACAACACCTGAGCTTACTAATCAATATTAATGAATGAATCAAGCCTCCAGATCTCACTCCCAGTTTATCAGCTATGATAGAGTGTGTAAGAACATGTTAAATGACACCACAAGGAGGCCATCAGCCAAGTTCAGATGGTGGAAAATTGTACTGGAAAAATGACTTGATTTCTTCAACAAATGGCATGAGAAATAAAGAGAAGAGAGGAAGGCTATATATTAGAAGAGACTTAAAAAAGATAATCTCAACCAATGCAACATTTAGTCTTTGTATGGCTCCTAATTTGTATAGTATTAGATGATATTAGGAATTAATGTTAATTCTGTTTATATCATATTATGGTTACGTTTTTAAGTCCTTATCTTAAAAGACTGAGGAATACACAGGTGAAATGATGACCTGTATTTGCTTTCAAATACCCTAGCAGAGGAAAAACAATTATAGAAGCACAGATTAAAAAAACATTAGTAGAGACCAAGCATGGTGGCCTACGCCTGTAATCCCAGCACTTAGGAGGGCCAATGAGGCAGGAGGATCACTTAAGTGCAGGAGTTCGAGACCAGCCTGGGCAACATATCAAGACCTCATCTCTACAAAAAATGTTTTTAATTAGCTGAGTGCAATGACACACATCTACAATCCTAGCTACTTGGGAGGCTGAGGCAGAAGGATCACTTGAGCCAGAAGTTTGAGGCTGCAGTGAACTATGTACTGTGCTCCACCCCCCTCCTCCCCCAAAAAAAAAAAAAAAAAAAACTAAACCATTGTTGACTGTTGAAGTTGGTTATATATGAAACCTCATATACTTTTCCATTTGTAAATGCTTGACATTTTCCTAATAAAACTTTTGCAAGACTACAAGTGCACAAAAGTGTACATTCAAAGATTTTCTTTCACTGAAATGTTTCTAATAGTTAACAAAATTAGAATCCAATTAAACGTCCACCAGTAAAGATACGGTTAAGTAAATTATGCCATGCAATAAAAAAAAAAATACCCTGCAGTCATTAAAGGGTGATATGGATGTATGGGTACCAACTCTGAAAGATGGCCATGACATACTAGTGAGTGAAAAAACAAGTTAGGCTGGGTGCGGTGGCTCACACCTTTAATCCCAGCACTTTGGGAGGCCGAGGCGGGTGGATCACCTGAGGTCAGGCATTAGAGACCAGGCTGACCAACATGGTGAAACCCTGTCTCTACTAAAAACACAAAGTTAGCCAGGTGTGGTGGTGCACACCTCTAATCCCAGCTACTCGGGAGGCTGAGAAAGGAGACTCACTTAAACCCGGGAGGCAGAGGTTTCAGTGAGCCAAGATTGTGCCATTGTACTGCAGCCTGGACCACACGAGTGAAACTCTGTCTTAAAAAAAAAAAAAAAGAAGTTAAAGGGCTGGGTGCTGTGGCTCACACTTGTAATGCCAGCACTTCGGCAGGCCAAGACGGGCAGACTGTTTAAGTCCAGGAGTTCAAGAGACCAGCCTGGGCAACATGGTGAAACCCCACCTCTACTAAAAATACAAAAATTAGCCCGTCATGGTGGCGTAAGCCTGTAGTCAGGGGGCTGAGGTGGGAGGATCGCTTGAGCCTGGGAGGCGGAAGTTGCCACGAGCCAAGATTGCACCACTGCACTCCAGCCTGAGAGGCAAAGCCAGACCCTGTCTCAAAAAAAAAAAAAAAAAAAAAAATTAGAAAACTGCCTGTGTACAGTATCACTGCATGTTTGTAATGTCGGTATGTTACATGTAAACATAAGCACAGAGAGACGTCCAGAAAAGCCTTTACCAAAACATTAACAGTGGCTATCTCTGAGGGCAGAAATCCAAGAGACTGTTACTTGTTTTATATACTTTTTAATATTGTTTGATGTTTTACCAATCATGTGTTTTTAAATTAAGCTATTTCCTGTATACTTATATTTGCACTTTTCTGATATATGTGTATGCATCAACAAAAGTTATTTTAAAACTCAGCTATTTCCATTTCTTTTTAAGAAGGAAGAGATAACAGAACAAAGCAAACAATACCAAACTTACAGAGTACTGGAAAGGAGCGAAGGGCTAGGAACTTAGTTATACTCCTGCTATGTACCAAGGGACACCAAATAAAGCCAAACAGCATTCGGAGGCACCAGAAGCAGGTCACACGCCCAGAGGAGTCTGAACTTGTCCGGGATGGTACAAGCCCCTCGCTGCCTCTCCAGTGGTATACATCACCATCAAAATCTGCCTTTCAAATATCCCTGCAGCCACAATGACAGCTCACAGTTTCCCACACCCACCACGCTGTTGCCACGCCTCTACCACACCTCTCCAGCCCGGCTTCTCTCCAAAATCCCTCCGCCCCTCGCCCTCTTTGCTTTCCCACAGAGGCTCCTTCAAGACCGAGCTCAGGGGCTATCTTCTGCAGGACACTTTTGAGCTGGGCTCCTCCTCTCCCCTAGGCTGAGCCATGGGCCCCTCTGGATGCTGCAGTACCTATCACTCCCTATTGATGTCATCTGTTTTAGAGGTCTGGCCCACAAGCTCCTTAAGGGAAAGAATGCTGTGTGGTCCGTTTTTGTAGACCCAACAGCTTGTATAGCATGAGACGCCTCAGAAGCCCCATAAATGTTCTTTTTAAAATTGTCAATTTTGCGTAGAGCTAGGGTCTCACTGTGTTGTCCAGGTGGGTGCTGAACTCCTGGGCTCAAGCAACCCTCCTGCATTAGCTTCCCAAAGCACAGGATTACAGGTGTAAGCCACCATGCCCACCCTCCATAAATGTTTGTAGAACTAATGAGCAGTTAAAGGGAGGAAAAAAAAACTGATTTCTTCCATTTTCTAAGGACACACTAACACGGCAATCTTGCACTAGAGACACAGGACCCAAGAAAATGTTTGAGATATGGGAAAAAAGAAATCAAAATTAATATTAATTATATATTTATAAAATGTAACAGTTCAACAGCAACTTGATTCTATTCATAATTACACGTTAGATTTAATGTAGGATATGGGTGTATTGCAACACAGAAGACCCAGGTGATGCTTTGAAAAGTAAGAGTGCCTAGGGCTTAGGAAGGTCTTTAAACCTCTCTGCCTAAAAAACCTGCAGTTCTAGCTAGTACCTTACCCAGCTAGTCTGGGGCAGTGAAGAAAAGCCCATAGGCAAAGCAAAACAAAGCTCTTCCAGACAAACAAAGCAAACACAAAACTTCCATAGGAACTGCCTTGCATGGAAGCCCCAGTTCGCTGGCCAGTAACCACTGCATTAGAGCAGCCCAGCACCCTCCCCTCTGCAGCTGCTTTTTTGGTCCAAGCTACAAGGATAGTGAGGAGGGAAGCACAGCTTGGAAGCTCTGATGCCCCATAGATGAGATGGGCCTTCAGCCTTCAGTCCTGCAGCCTGTGGTGCAAATTCAGCAACCAGGGAAAGCCAGAACAAGCTAAATGCAATGCTCCTTAACTTGCCCGGTGGCTCCCCTTCCCAAGCTGGCTGGTCTCCCCAGGGCAGAGCTCTGAGCTGCAGAGTTATAAACTGGCAGGGGCAGGTTTCTGGGTGAAAAACCAGGCACCACACATGAAAGCTCAGAGCCAAGTATTCAGATAAGCACAAAACACTCACAAGATACTTGATTGTTGATGTTACACTGATCTCTGTCAGTTCAGAAACAACATCACTACAGTTGGTTCTGCATGTTGGTAGCAGTTATGGTTTATAAAGTTGGCTATGAACACTGAATCAGCAAATCCTGAACCACTGCTCCCAGGGCAACTACAGGATTAGGATCTTGTGAGCCCGTCTTCACATTTTGGCAAATGATCAATACATAATCTTGTTTCGTGCATGTTTCTGTTGAAAGAGACATTGTTATGTTGCTGATTCATCAGCATTGAACTCACAGCCAACACTCACAGCCTGCCTGAACAAATCTTATCCAAGACAGTATTTTCTTCATAAGGCACATCACAGCCTTCCTGAGCCTAGGAACACTTGACTGCATGTCTGCGCTATGCTTGGGGGACATTTTAAATAGCAGAATCACTAACAGAAAAGCATTAAAATGAAAAAAACACAGCACTAAATAGTCCACAAACTGGTCACTTGTTTACAATATAAGAGCTGAAATAAGGCAGAGCGACTGGGCACGGTGGCTCACGCCTGTAACACCAGCACTTTTGGGGGCCCAGGTGGGAGGATCACTTGAGCCCAGGAGTTTGAGATCAGCCTGGGCAACATAGCAAGACTCTGTCTCTACAAAAAAAAAAAGAAATACCAAAATTATCTGGGTGTGGTAACGTGCGCCTGTAATCCCAGCTACTCAGGAGGCTGAGGTAGGAGGATCACCTGAGTCTGGGAGGCAGAGGTTGCAGTGAGCCGAGACTGTGCCACTATACTCCAGCCTCAGCCTGGGCAACAGAGCGAGATCCTGTCTCAAAAAAAATAAAATAAAATAAAAAAGGCAGAGCGTTGTCTTATTTGACCTCAGCTGGGAACATATGAGTGACTCAAAATTTTCACTGCTCTGGACATGTCCAAGAATGACTAAGAAAGTGTCATGAATATTGCTTTTGGGGTTACAAATAAATGTTAGTATGTACATGAATTTGCAAATACAGAATCTGAAAATAATTAGGATTGACTGTACTACCTAAAATAATTAGGATTGACTGTACTACCTAAAAAACCCAGTATATATGCCTTATGGTATTTGAAGAAAGCATCTTCTTGACCTTTTTGTCAGAGAACGGAATCCAAAATGAGCTATTAGAAGCTTTAAGGGTACGCAAAGCACTCAAGCACTAAGGCAGTTAACATGGAGAAGACCCTATAACCACTTGCGCACTGGCTGACCTTCCTTCATGTCACACGCAGGTTTCTAAGAAATTATGTTTATGACCAGAATTTTAACAGATTCCTAGAGAGAATCATTTTGAAAAACCAAAATATTTATAAAGCACATCTACTCCCTAAATTTAAGTACTGTAAAATCACACTTGTCATATATCAACTTTGCTTTAAAGTTTGTCTTATCCAAACGAAAAAGGTACAACTTTCAAAAACGGAAGGTTCTAACCACTGTTCAATTAAATCTGACCTAAAGCTGCCTCCATAGGTAATGAACTGCACCCTATCTTACTATGTAAACAAGCTGCAACCTAACTTGCAAGTGTATTATTGTAGTAAGTAACGGAGCCTCAGCCAATCACAGCAGCCAAACTTTCAGCCAATACAGGCTGCAAACTGCCAAAACATGTCAAAATAAGGCAAAAGCCAAGCTGTAGCCAGTCAGACTATTTCGGTCTCTCACTTGTTTTCTGGCCATAAACACTGCCTGCTGGATATTTATAGACAGAAAATACTGTTGCTGGTTAGTGCTCTCTGAACCTTTACTAGTTCAGACGCTGCCTAATTCATGCATTCTTTACTTAAACGCTGCTAAATTGAATTTGTCAAAAGTTTTCCTTTTAACACCAGATTCTCTCTTTCATTATAGACAGATAGGTTATACACAGAAAGAGTATATTAGAGTGATTACATATATATACATATGTACATATGTATATGTAATCATGCTAAATGCTTAATTCTCCTCAAGATTTAGGAACCAGTATCACAGGGCAGAGTCCATCACCTTCCTTTTAAAACAAATAAATCAATAAGAAGAACATATGAAACACAGTTGTTACTGTTCCTTTTTGTGAGGAAACTGAATTGGCAAAGGTGAGCAGGTATAAAAGGAGAAAGAGCAGGAAATTGCTAAGAAGAAAATCACTGAATATGCAAATGATTCTGAAACTGCCCTTAATGATTTTGGAGTAAATAATCCTTAAGTGCAATTAAATAGCATTTAAATATGTCATTTTATAAAAAAAAAAAAAAAAAAAAAAAAATGTTGTTTAAGGCCAGGGGTGATGTTGGGGAGCCTAAATTATTTTATTACCCTTCTTAAAAGACAGAACACCTAGCATACTGTTAGTAGATGAATGATAAATGCTCACCATTTACAGAAAATTTAACCTTGGCAAATTAATAACTTTATATTAACTTCAGTTTAAGTTTGTAAGAATGACAAATTAAAATTAATTCGCACTCAGTACTATGACTAAAAGCAAAATGTTAATTGCATTTTAATCTACTCTGGCCTATTTCAAAAGCATAATTTTAACTCTTGGATGGAGAACAAAATTGTCTCCTAAAAACAGATCTCAGTAACAATGAAATAGCAAGAGTTGGACATTATAATAAAAAGAAAAAAGGTGACAATAATTTTCTTTTTCTTTTTTTTTTGAGAGTCTCGTTGGAGTCTTGCTCTGTCACTCAGGGTGGAGTGCAGTGACACGATCTCAGCTCACTGCAACCTCTGCCTCCCATGTTCAAGTGATTCTCCTGCTCAGCCTTCAGAGCAGCTGGGACTATGGGCACACGCTGCCATGCCCGGCTAATTTTTGTAGTTTTAGTAGAGATGGGGTTTCACCATGTTGAGCAGGCTAGTCTCAAATTCCTGATCTCAGGCGATGCACCCACCTCAACCTCCCAAAGTGTTGGGATTACAGGCATGAGCTACCGTGCCCAGCCCCAGGAATTTTCTTTTTAGGACAGACTGGAGAATGAGTGAGAAAAGGATTGGGAGAGGCTGGTTGAAGGCACAGCTGAAATTAAATAGGAGGAATAAGTTCTGGCGTTCTATGGTTAACAGTACATTACAAAATAGCTAGAAGCGAGATTTTTAAATATCCTCATCACAAAAAGATAAATGCATGAGGCAATGGTCACACTAAATACCCTGAATGGCTCATTCTACAACATATATATGCACTGAACCATCAAACTGTGCTGCCCAAATATGTACAATTACGTGTCAATTAAAGAATCTGCTTTACATTTTTTCAAAAGCATATTTTTTTAAATATGAAACTCAGCATTTATAAACTACATTTAGGGCAGGGCATGGTGGCTCACGCTTGTAATCCCAGCACTTTGGGAGGCTGAGGCAGGCGGATCACTGATGGATCACTTGAGGTCAGGAGTTCAAGACCAGCCTGGCCAACATGGTGAAACCCCATCTCTACTAAAAATACAGAAAAAAATTAGCCGGGCGTGGTGGCCTGCCCCTGTAATCCCAGTTACTCGGGAGGTTGAGGCATGAGAATCACTTGAACCAGAAGGCAGAGGCTGCAGTGAGCCAAGATCGTGCCACTGCACTCTAGCCTGGGAGACAGTGTGAGGCTCCATCTCAAAATATAAAAACAAACAAACAAAAAAAAACCCCTACATTTATAAACTAGGACTATATGAGAGTTAAATAACATTTGAAAAGTTCTTGGCATTTTTTTGTTTGTTTGTTTGTTTAGCCGCATAATACAAATGAAAGCACCATTATTCTAGAAGAGTTGGTTAAATCATCTTTCACTGACAGAACTTTTGAGAAATATATTTTCAAAAATTCATTTATAAATGATTTCAAAGTCTTCAACCTCAACTATTTTTTAGATAGGTTAAAAAAATAAAATCTTCCACCTCTAGGGGGTTAGGTAACACATTAGCTACAAGATGAATTTTAGCTAATCTGCTGACTGGCACATGCTTCTCCGTGCTGTAACTGCTTTACTACACAATGACATTAGCAGCTGACCTTCCCTGAGGAAGAACCATTATCAGTTCCAAATAAATATATCCTTGATTACTGTTCACATGTACAGTACACCACCCACTGACAAATCAACACCTACAATTCCTCAGACCTGCCATTATGACCTTCAATCTGGAGCAAATGTACAAAACCATAATTTGTTTTCTCTGCTCAAGATATGCAAGACCATTCTGGACAGCTGAGTTTTCCCAAGGGTTGGAGATTTAACCATTTGGAAAGAATATTTCATATACTTGCTTTCTTAAACAAGGTATACTGGGTATAAATTCTATTTTTCTTGATTTGCAATCATCAGTGAGAATGTCAATCCCTGTATTGTGTGTTAGGAGACATTTCTCCATGGGTCTCCCACACCTTTGCGTGTCTTAGAAGTAGAGGCGCTGGCTGCTTTCATTCTTAACTATCTTTCAAGGATATGTATACAGCTAACAGCTTAGAAAGACAGAGACAGTATCTCCCACCAGACTGTCCAGTACAATGAAGATATCTCACTCCAGGGTAAGGCTGGGCAGGTTTGCCTGCAGCCCTTTATAAAGAATTTGATTTACCTAAACCTGGGGTTTTACAGCTGTGACACAAATCCACTGCACACGCAGTAGCAAATGAGCTACTCTGATTGCCCCTGTGGGACCTAAAGGGAGAAGGAATGGAATCAACTCCTTCTCTCAGTGGTGGCATTAGATTCTCATAGGAGCGCGAACCCTATTGTGAACTGAGCATATGAGGGATCTACGTTGCATGTTCCTTGTGAGAATCTAATGCCTGATGATTTGAGGTGGGACAGTTTCAACCCAAAACCATCCCCCTACCACCCCAGCCATGAAAAAACTGCCTTCCATGAAACCGGTCGCTGGTGCCAAAAAGGTTGAGGACTGCTGCTGTACACCACCATCCACCCAACAGGATGTAATGGACATTTATGGAACACCCCGCTAATGACTGCAAAATGCACATTCTTTTCAAGTATCCACAAAATAGATGCCAAGACATCCATATTCTGCACCACAGGAAAAAACCATGACGAGTTTAAAGAAGTGAAATTAAATAGTGTGTTCTCTGACCATAGTGGAATCAAATTGGAAATCAGAAACAGAAAGCTACCAGCAAAGTCTTCAAACACTTGGAAACTAAGGAACAGACTACTAAGCAAGCCCTGGACCAAAGAGGAAGTCCCAAAGGAAACTAAGGCCAGGTTCAGTGGCTCACACCTGTAATCCCAGCACTTTGGGAGGCTGAGGTGGGCAGATTTCAGGTCAGGAGTTCGAGACCAGACTAGCCAACATGATAAAACCCTATCTCTACTAAAAATACAAAAATCCGCTGGGCTTGGTGGCAGGCACTGTAATCCCAGCTACTCAGGAGGCTGAAACAGGAGAATGGCTTGAACCCAGGAGGCAGAGGTTGCAGTGAGCCGAGATCACTGCTCTCCGGCCTGGGTGACAGAGCGAGACTATGTCTCAAAAAAAAAAGAAACTAAAAATACCCTGAACTGAATAAAAGTTGGACACAGTTAAAGCACTGTGAAGAGGAAAATGCATTGCACTAAATGCATATATTAAATGAGAAAAAGTCTCAAGTCAATAATCTAAGCTCCCACCTCAAGAACCTAGAAAATCAAGAGCAGAACAAACCCAAAGCAAGCAGAAGGAAAGAAATAATAATGAGCGGAAATCAATAAAATTGAAAACAGAAAATAGAAAATCCATGAGAAAAGAGCTGGTTCTTTGAAAAGATTTTTTAAACACTGAAAAATCTTGAGCAAGACCAGCTAGGAAAAAAAAAGAAGGCACAGATAACCAATATCGGTAATGAAACGGAGGATATCACTATAGGCTCTGCACATATCAAAAGGATAATAAGGGAATAGGAACTAATTACATACATACATTTCACAGCACAAGACAAAATGGACCAATTTCTTTAAAAACTCAAACTACCAACACTCACCAGTATGAAATAAACAATATGAATAGCCCTATAACTATTAAGGAAATTAAATCCATAATTTAAGAACTCCCAAGAAAGAAATCTCCATAAGAACCTGATGGGGTTCCTGGAAAAAAGGAAGGAAGGAAGGGAGGAAGGAGAAAAGAAAAGAAATCTCCAGTCCTAGAGAGTTTCACTAGAGAACTCTACAAAACATTTAAAGAAGAATTAACATCAACTGTACACAACCTCTTTCAGAAAACGGAAAAGGAAGGAACATTTCCTAATTCATTTTATGAAGCTAGTCTTTCTACAATAATAAAGCCAGACAAAGCCATTACTAAAAAAAGACAACAACAGACCAATATCCCTTATGAATATAGACATAAAAATCCTTAGTAAGACATTAGCAAATACAATTTAGCAATACATAAAAATAATTATACACCATGACCAAGTAGTTTTTTCAAGAGAAGCAAGGTTAGTTTAATATTTGAAAATCAATCAGTGTAATCCACCAAATTAACAAGCTGAAGAAAAATCACACGATCACATCAAGTGATACAGAAAAGGCACCTGACAAACATCAATGGAGAGTCAACATCCATTCACAATAAGGACTCTCAGAAAAACAAGAAAAGAGGGGAACATCTCAGTTTGATAAAGAGCAACTACAAAAAAGAAACCAAAAAAAAAAAAAAAAACAAAACTAGAGCTAACATTAGACTTCACAAGGAAAGACTCAATGCTTTCCCCCTAAGATCAGGAACAAGGAAAGACAGCCATTCTCACCATTCTTACTCAACATGCTGCTGGAAGTTTTAGACAGTGAAACAAGGCAAGAAAAGGAAATAAAAGGCAGAGTGTTGAGAAAGGAAGAAATAAAACTGTCCCTATATTTGCAGATGACATGATTATCTACACAGAAAATCCCAAGAATTCTCAAAAAAAAAAAAATCTAGAATTAATGAATTTGGCAAAGTCACAGGATACAAAATAAACACACAAAACCAACTGTATTTCCAAATAGTAGCAAAGAACACATGGAATACAATATACAATACGAATACAAATACAAAATACAATAACATTTGCAATCACTCAAAAAACAACTATTTAGGTATAAATCGAACAAAACATGCACAACAATATTGAAATTAGGCCAATTAATAACACTGCAATGGCCTCTAAGTTTTCAAGTGACAGGAAGCATTGTTAGTCTCTCATTTTAAATCAAAAGTTAGAAATGATTAAGCTTAGTGAGGAAGGCATGATAAAAGCCAAGATACGTTAAATACTAGGCCCCTTGCACCAAACAGCCAAGTTGTGAATATAAAAATAAAAATATTAGCCAGGCATGGTGGTTGCGCCCATAGTTCCAGCTACTCGGGAGGCTAAGGTGGGAGGATCGCTTGAGGCCTGCAGTTCAAGGCTGCAGAGAGCTGAGATTGTGCCACTGAACTACAGCCTGGGTAAAAGAGTGAGACCCTATCACACACAAAAAGAAATAAAAACAAAAAACTAAAAAACTAAATCAAAGCAACTGATCTTTGAGAAGTGATAACTGCATTATCAAAGTACCTAATCTCGACAATACCCTAACTTAAAACCTGCTGACTAGGGGATGCATTTGACTGCAAATCTGGCCCACACAAGCAATCTGAGTTTCCATCAAGGAAGCTGTAAGCACCAACTAGAGCAAAACCAAATCCAGGCCTCAAATGGAAAAAGCAGCTCTGAATTGTGATTTTCGAAGAAACCTGCATTTCTTACACTTCAGTGTACTTTCCCCATATTTAAGATTTTTGTTAATTTGTTTCGTTTTTCTTTCTCAGACAAAATTCTCAGACTGAAAACCCTAGATTTGTTCCCTATTGCATATTCATGACAAATAAGACACTGTCCCTGCCTTTAAGGCACCAGATGGAGAAATGGACCACAGACATCAATGTGCCATACAGGACTGACACTAAGGCCACAGGCAAGTCAAAGAACCCCTGCCAAAAGTTCAGAGGAAGAGGCCTCGGCTTCGCCTTTCTGGAGACCAGTCCAGCTTTCCACCATCACGCAGCTCACCAGGTACCATCTCCGGGGGTCTTCTCTAGACCCCAAAAGAAGAGCGGGTCCCGCCCACCATTCCCAGGTCTGAGTTTATTTGTCCAGAGAAGCAACTTCCGGCCTCTTCAGGCCGGGCAAGAGATTTAAGGAAAGAAAAGAAACATAAGGACCTTCGCTCTTCGGTCTCCGTCCCCTCCCCTTCTCCCGCGTGCCGTCCCCACAATGGCCCAGGACTGAACCCAACTCTCGACCAACTCCCGTCTGCAAAACTAACCGCCCAACTTCCGTGGTCCCCACCTGCTCCCGGCGTCCCCTTCGGCTACTCCCGGCGCGTGCGCAAGCAGTCCCACGCGGGCTCGGGCGGGGCTGGCGCTGCGGCGGGGGCTGGGCACGCCCCTAGCACAGAACTGGCTTCTGATTGGCTTTCCGGTGCTCGCTCGAGCAGGGTTGGGGCGAGTGAACCGCACCTCTAAAAGCGCTTGCCAGTGCAGCCTGAGGGATCATTTCCTGGTTCTCTCCTCCTGCGCGGTCTCCCTGGAGTTCTTGCAAGGCGGCCAGGATGTCTCAGGTACAGCGGGTGCACAGCCAGGCTGGGAAGGTGCAGCGGGCTGGAGGCCTGTTGGTGGCTCACCCGGCAGCCAGAAGCTCTCGGGCTGTTTCCTTCCGTGCCACGCAGTTCCTCCTGGACCCATGCCCAGCCCTGATTCGTTGGACAGAGCCTTGTGAGCGGGATTTTCCGTTTGGGGATTTCTAACTCTGCTGCCCACCCCGCAACTGCCGGAAAGTTGCCCATGGGGTGGACTTCGCTGTGTAGCGGGAGAGGAGTGGGAGTCAAGGGTGCTTGATGGAAAGATGGGGGAAGGGGTTGCACGGATTGGAGGAGCGAGAAGACTCAGTCCCCATCCCGAAGCACAGGGCAGGACGTCGCGGCGGAGTGGGGAAGCGAGGAGGCCGTGGACGGGAGCTTGGAGGTCAGGGGAAGTACGGGGCCGGGTGCTCCGAGTGCGGGACGAGGAGAATCGCGGCCCGGGGAGAGGTGACCCAGGGCCCCCTCCCTTCCCTCCAGTGTAGACCCTTATCGGCGACCAAGCTATGTGGGGCGACCTCTGGCCCCTCCCGCCTGCCTCTGCCAATCCGGGCACTGGGACAGAGGTCGGTGTTGAATGCCCGGGCCCCAGGGGAAGGGAGGGGACCAACGGGCTCCGGCGCTGACACCGGGGCACTCATGCCCTGTCCCCTTTCAGCTGTTTCCAGCATACTGTGCCGCCTCTGTCCCCAGGCCAGGGCTTAGCTGAAACCCCGGCCACTCCCTAGTGCCTGGCACGGTGGTGGCCAGGCAGTTGGCCGCGCTGCTTCTCCCGCTTCTCCTGCGGGGTGGACACCCACTGCGGGCAAAGGCTTGGCCTGCCCTCTTCACTGCTGTGTTTCCAGACCTGATGCCTGCGTTTGTGAGAGCGCTGGATACGTGGTTTTCGATTGAATGAGTGAACTGGAGGAGCTTCCCCTTCTTGTGTTGCTGAATCTTTCTAGCTGCCCTGTTGGGGCAGGGTAGGGCAGACACACTTCAGGGGCTGCATTGCCCGAAGGGTGCCACCTTTCCCACCTCTCCATCCCTGTAACTGGGCTCAGTTCAGGCCACAGCAGGACTCCTACCCTCTCCCACCCAGAGGAGGCCCTCAGTCCTCTCCTCTCCCTTCCATTTAGGCTGAGTTTGAGAAAGCTGCAGAGGAGGTTAAGCACCTTAAGACCAAGCCAGCCGATGATGAGATGCTGTTCATCTATGGCCGCTACAAACAAGCAACCGTGGGCGACGTAAATACAGGTATGCGGAGAGGGGGTTGGGAGGGCCTCTTCTCATCAAAGCAGGCTCAGCAGCCCGGCCTAGAAGTCCCTGGGAACTTCACTCAAACTGCCTGAGGCCCTCCTCTTCAGTTGGGGTATGGTGATGGTTCCTGGGTTGGAAAAGACCGTGTTCCGGATTCTCAGTGTCTCCAGTAGTAGTAGAATTCAAATCCTGGCTTTAGAAGGTCTTTACTGGTTATCACCAGCAGCTCCTCTCTACTAGGGAAGAAGCAAAGGCTGCAGCTTGGAAAAGACTTGCTGTAGGCTCTCAGCTCAGTGGCATCATTGTTGAGCCGTTCAGCTTCTGCCCTAGATGGGCAGGATCAAAGTTGGAGCACTTGACAGCCTGGCCAAGCCTGATGTCAGGAGCAGAGAAGCACCTGGTTTCTAGGGCCAGGTCAGAGCATTTCACTAACAAGTCTGTGCCTTCCTGATGACAACTTTTTCCCTGTCCGAAAATCTTGGTGCAGATTTTGAGGCTGTACTTTGGACTGTCGTGTTCTGTAATAACGTCTTTCCTACCTTGGGCAGGTTTCATTCTGTCCCTAAGTCCCTGAAACATGGGTGGATACTGAGGCAACAGCACAGTGCATTCTGTGCAAGGACTCAGGGTTGTCATGGCAGCACAGAAGGGAGGTTTCCCCTGCCCCTGTTGAGGAGGAAAGTGAACACAGTAGCTGGGGTGGAAGATGGAGCATGTGGGCTGGCTGCCAAGCAGCTCTAAGCAGAAAATGGCACCCAGAATGACAGATCACAGGCAGTACCGAATCAAACCCTGGGGTTCACATGGAGCACTTAGTTGAGGAAGGTCTTGTGGCGAAGATGGGTTTTACAGTGAGTTCGTAGACTCTGTCCTTCCAGGGAGGAGAAGAAAAAGTGAAGTGGAGGAGGCCAGAGGTGCTGAGATGCTTTTCTGACAGTGTTTTCACAGAGACTGGCCTGTGCCGGTACTAGAGATACCGGTTTTCGCATGAGTCTAGATAGACTGGCATGGGAATCTTTCACTTACGGATCAAAGAGGTATCATTGGCTCTCTCTGGGGCTGTACTATACAGCCCTATTACACGATTATAAAACATGATAGTCCAAACACAAGAGTTTAGTACAATAGCCAGTAGCCACATATGACTATATAAATTTTAACGGAGGCTGGACGCGGTGACTCATGCCTGTAATCCCAGCACTTTGGGAGGCCGAGGCGGGTGGATCACGAGGTCAGGAGTTTGAGACTAACCTGGCCAACATAGTGAAACCCATCTCTACTAAAAATACAAAAATTAGCTGGGCATGGTGGCACGTGTCCGTAGTCCCAGATACTCGGGAGGCTGAGACAGGAGAATCGCTTGAACCTGGGGAGGTGGAGGTTGTGGTGAGCCGAGGATACACCACTGCACTCCAGCCTGGTCAACAGAACGAGACTCTGTCTCAAAAGAAAAAAAAAACTAAAAATAGTTAAATAAAATCAGGTAATCAGGTTTAGTCTTCATTCACAGGAGCCACATTTCAGATGCCCAGTAGTCATTTCAGGTACTTGGTGTGGCAAGTGGCTCCTGAATTGGACATTGCAAATATACATGTACATTTCCATTTCCATCGCTTGGAGAGAGCTGT
This sequence comes from Rhinopithecus bieti, assembly GCF_001698545.2. NCBI lineage: Eukaryota > Metazoa > Chordata > Mammalia > Primates > Cercopithecidae > Rhinopithecus > Rhinopithecus bieti. Next base: position 412,701 of record NW_016810434.1, read on the forward strand.
CGAGGAGTGCTATTCTAGGATCCTGATGATGACCGCAAGGGCAGTTTGTTTCAGCTGTCCCTGGGAACAGTTCCCTGAAAGCGCTCAGGGACATTTTCTCAGACGCAGTGCTCCAGGCTGGACTCTGTTCCCTTTGGCTTTGGGGCTGGGCATGTTAGTGAAATAGGACAACAGGGAGATGGTGAGTGTGTTTCCCAACTGCAGATGATAACAGGTCTATAAGCATAAGGTCATCATGTAACTTAAAGAAACCTTACCCTCGGTGAAAACGCCCACAGATCAGCAAGAAATAGACTAACAGTTTGGTAGAAAAATGGGGCTAGGATATAAACAGTTCATAGGAAAGGACACTTGATATCATTACTGATTAGGGAGAGAAATTGGGCAGCTAAGAGCAGGGGTGGGAGAGAAACTTTATAGTATTTTCCTCTGTCGCTTTTGAATTTTAAGCCATATGAATAGATGTTTTAAAAAAAAATTGTAATTAAAGTATAATTTTTTTAAAGGAGAAATTTTGGAGTCACTTCACTTGTAAGAAAAAGGTTATCTTGTAATAAGAATAGTGTTCTTCCTATTTGCTCTAGATTTTAAGTTTGGATTGGCATATATCTGGTTTTCTTAGGGCAGAACCCACTCTACTAGACCTATTTAACCCCATGACAGAGCCTAGAAGGAACAGGTGTAATAGAAGATGGCATTTATGGCAAGAAAGTTGATCAAATTCTCCATTAGAATTCGAACCAGATCTAATGCCTTTTCTTTCCTTGTTTAAGAACGGCCCGGGATGTTGGACTTCACGGGCAAGGCCAAGTGGGATGCCTGGAATGAGCTGAAAGGTAATTGTTCTAATCAATTTCCTTCATTTGTGAAACCCAGTAATGAAAGAGTCTTCATTATGAAGTGTAGAGGAAGAGGAGAGGAAACAAAGTCAATGGGGCACGTGTGGGAAACCAGCCTGACCTGTGCCAGAATGGGAAAAAACTGGGCCACCTACTTTTTTTCCTAACACTGTTTATGCCTTTTCTAAAAGCACCATCTCTGAGCAGGAGTATCATTTAGAGAGGAGGGGCTGGGAATCAGGCCACTGAAAAATGGTTTGGGGAATGATGTAGTTGGTGTGGGCTTCGGATGTGTTCAGAATAAGGGGTGGTTTCCTGTCTGCAGCTCCCTCTCCCCTACAAGGCCAGGCGGTGACCCCCAACCCCAGTGGCCCTCCCCAGTTCCCTCCTAGCCAGAAGGGTACATGAAAGAAGGGAATGAGCTAATACATGGCCTGCCACTGGCATCGTAGGCTCAGTGAATGGAGCCATTATATGCTAAGCACCAGCAGCCAAGAAGTATCCAAGCTCGTACTTAATCACGTGCCACCTGCAGCAGCAAGACCCAAGAGTTGGCACCAAAACTCCTGGCAGCATTGGCATTCCCGCTGGCTAGTTTCTGAATAAGCCCTCTGTCTTTCTGCATATGAGCAATCCTTGAATTCAGAAAGGGTTACAATACAATAAACACACTCCTAGGATCTGCAAGTAACTGGGAAGGGAATGCCCGTCTGCCTGGCCATTTTCATGGGACATTTCCATACCATCCTCAGCCCCCATGTACTCTCCAGTGCTTCACAGCAAGCTCTGAGTTCCAGAGGGTCTCTCTCTTTCATCACAGAATCCAGGAAACTGGGTGTCACTGTCTCTGAGGGATACCTTCAGTGTCCTTTCTACTGCAGCAAGAAGACAAAGATTTGCCTCATTCCCCTCCAAGAAGCAGCCACTTTTGCTCAGAGTTCCTGAAACTTTTCTCATAGCCTCCCTCTGGGGAGAAGAAGGTGCCTGACTTTGCTTTTGCACTGCCAGCTTAACAGCTCTGGGAGATAGGAGCCCAACACAGAGACACTGAAAAGGCCAAAGCCAATGTCAGCCACAAGAGTTAGCAGGACCAGTAAAGTCACCACGGTGACAGTTTCCTGCCTGTCTGGAGGGTGGCACCTCTCCCCCGAGGCTCACACTGGCCATTCCCCCAGGACAGGTGGGGGATGCAGGTGTCCAGCAGATGGGCGACAGGTCTTGGCCAGCCCCACCAGGCTTTCTGAGCACAGTGGCTTATAGAGCATTCACTTCGGGCCAGGTTCCATGGATACCGTCTCCTCCAACATGTACTTAGTAGAATCTCAACTTTGTAAGTGAGAAACTGAGCCTCGGAGAGTTACAGCAGAGCTGCCTGGGGCTCTGGAAGCTGCTTATTTCCTACCATGCTGCCTCCCTGACAAATAATCCTATCGATTCCTTACAGGGACTACCAAGGAAGATGCCATGAAAGCTTACATCAGCAAAGTAGAAGAGCTAAAGAAAAAATATGGGATATGAGTGACTGGATTTGGTTACTAGGCCATGGATTTCTCCTAAACTGAGACAATGCCTTGTTTTTTCTAATACCGTGGATGGTGGGAATTCGGGAAAATAACCAGTTAGCCCAGCTACTCAAGGCTGCTCACCATACGGCTCTAACAAATTAGAGGCTAAAACGATTACTGACCTTCCTTGAGTAGTTTTTATCTGAGATCAATTAAAAGTATATTTGTTACTTTAAATAACTTTAGTGATCTGAGTTCTTGAGATGACTTTGTCTGACCTCAGCCTTGCTTCCTTTTTCTAAAGACCTCTGGTAGTGCTTCAGCCGCGTACCTGGTAGAGTATGAGGCAGGCAGTCCTGCCCTGCACCCTGGCCCAGGGTGTGCTGGCCCTTTGTGGGGAGGAGCAGGATGGTAGAAATGGCCTTTCTCGCCTCCTTCCCAGTTCAGCCACACTGAGGAAAATGAGACAGGCTGGCTGAGACCACAGTCTGCAGGTACTTCCGTCGGGGATGTTCCTGCCCCAGGCCCTGTGCGAGGCAGGGTTTACAGTGTTTGAGGTTTGTCTGAGGCCCAGCTGGTCCCTGATTCCAGAGTGCACGAGCCAGGGTGGAAACCCTCATCAGGAATGGAGTGTGAACCTGACAGGAGGCGTTCCCCAAGTCCCAGGGGAAGCCACAGACAGCTGTCTGGGCAACAGTCAGTGGGCAAGGGGTATGTCCTCTGCAGGCAGCAGGGAGAAGAATCCTGGCAGCTTGCAGAGGAGAAAGGCTGGAGCTTGACTCTGGAGGACGTAGGAAGTAGGTTGTTGAAAAGTAATAACGAAGAAAAGGAGACAGCTCTCTAGACCCTTCTTGCCAGATGTTCCCCTCCAGCTCTTGGATTTACAATCCCGCTGCCCTTTGCAGTGGGGATCATACCTCAATATTGTGTAATGGGGATTACTGTGCCCATTATTTGAGTGAGGAAATGAAGGCTCAGAGGTGATTTAAGTGGATCCAAGCCCAGGGCTTACTGGCCGGGAGGGCCCTGTTTGTCCCCTTCCACCACGTTCCCTCTCATGTCCCCTGGCTGCCACTTAGTCTGCATCTCTGCTGTGTCGCAGCAAGTGACATCTGTCTCTCTGGGCTAGCATAAGGTGCTGGTGTGAAATCTGTCCCTTGACTGTGCAGCTCATTCCAGAAGAGTGGCTTAGACAATGAGGTCCCACTTCCAAAGCTGGAGTGACGCACAGATGAGAGAGATTTTTAGGCACCTCAGGTGACTAGGTCATAGCTGGTTCGGGAGATGCCCTCCCCCCTTACTAGCAAGTACTTTACTGGTTTCTCAGAAAGTACTGTTTGTGCAGTTCTGAGAGCACCAGCAGCCTGGGGCTGCACCTGCTCCTGTGGCTCCCACAGGAGTCCTTGTACCACCCAGGGCTGGCTCACAGGGTGTCGCTTGGGGACAAATTATCGGGGGAACCTGCCCCTAATGTTTCAGCATACGTTCTATTTTCCATGAGTGTCAGCCAGCTGAGAAATAAAGAGAAAGAGTACAAAGAGAGGAATTTTAGAGCTGGGCTGCCAGGGGTGACATCACATATCAGTAGGACCGTGATGCCCACCTGAGCCTCAAACCAGCAAGTTTTTTATTAAGGGTTTCAAAAGGGGAGGGGATGTAAAACAGGTACAAAGATCACATGCTTCAAAAGGTAAAAAGCAGAACTACTAATAAGGGTCTAACAAAGATCACATGCTTCTGAGGGAACAGGACAAAGGGAAAAGCAGAACTACTGATAAGGGTCCAACAAAGATCACAAGGCAAAGGGCAAAAGCAGAACTACTGATAAGGGTCTATGTTCAGCGGTGCAGTGCATGTATTGTCCTGATAAACATCTTAAACAACAGAAAACAGGGTTTGAGAGCAGAGAACCTGTCTGACCACAAATTTACCAGGATGGAGTTTTTCCCCACCCTACTAAGCCTGAGGGTACTACAGGAGACCAGGGCATATCTCAGTCCTTATCTCAACCGCATAGGAGAGACATTCCCAGAGCAGCGTTTATAGACCTCCCCACCAGGAATGCATTCCTTTCCCAGGGTATTAATATTAATATTCCTTGCTAGGAAAAGAATTTAGTGATGTCTTCCCTACTTGCACATCTGTTCATAGGTTCTCTGCAAGAAGAAAAATTTGGCTGTTTTTGCCCAACTCTGCAAGCAGTCAGACCTTATGGTTGTCTTCCTTTGTTCCCTAAAAATTGCTGTTATTCTGTTCTTTTTCAAGGTGCACGGATTTCATATTGTTCAAACACACATGTTTTACAATCAATTTGTGCAGTTAACACAATTACCACAGTGGTCCTGAGGTGACGTACATCCTCAGCTTACAAAGATAACAGGATTAAGAGATTAAAGTAAAGACAGGCATAAGAAATTATAAAAGTATTATTTGGGAACTGATAAATGTCCATGAAATCTTTACAATTTATCTTCCTCTGCTGCAGCTCCAGGCAGTCCCTCTGTTCGGGGTCCCTGACTTCCTGCAACATCTCCCTTTCTTTTTATATAAATGTGCCATGGCGATGAAGTCTTGTTCATTCTCTTGGTTTTGATGCAGGATTCTTTGACTGGTCCAGCACGCTAAAAACAAGCCAATTAAACAGAGAAACATGATTCCAAAATTTACTACAGTGGAGCCCCTAATAGACTTAATCCAAGTTGTGGGGTTTAGTCCAGAAAGACTTTCTGCCACCTGATCTAACGCCTCAGCTCCAGGCACAATAGATAAATGAGCTTGAGAGGCTTCAAAAATTTGTTTCTTTAACTTAGTTACGTCCAAGGATAAATTATCTTCCCTACCCAGCAGGTGTCCTTTGACCATTTCCCACAAATGATCAGTCTTGTTGTAGGAATATGGTGTGATACAGAAATCAGAAGTATTCCAATCACATTGCATTTGCATGCAATGTTTGAGACTCACTACCCGATCTCCAAGCCAAATAACAGACTGTCTTAAATCATTAATTTGATTAACTAATTTTTGATCATTACCCTGTTGAGAATTCCACATTTGGGTAGAATTGGCTTGTCAATCATTAACAAAATGAGCCGTTTGAATAGATTGGTGTAATGCCATTCCGGCAGTGGTGACCAGTGCAGTAACTGTAATTCGGCCCATGATCACAGCGATTAAAGTGAAAACAAATCTCTTAGATCTTTTAAGAATGTGTTGTAACACTTCATCAATTAAATGTACTGAGGGGGAAGATTCCCAAGATCTGGGTAAAGTTACCAGTATCCAGATTCCTTCTTGAGCTCGAACCAACATTACACTTTTCCTGAAGTCAAAACGGGAGTTAACACAAGTGTATAAATGGCAATTAATGCACTGGACAGTTTGATTGTTCATCCAAATATTGATGTTTCCCACTAACAGCGGGTAAGGAGGCTTAACACAACTCTGTATAGGAATTGTCAGGCTGGAGGTAAACAAAGCAGAATGTTTGAATCCACGTTGATACTGAGGAAGAGGGGCAACAGTGGCAACACCCAATGTTCTCCACCATAAAGAAGCAATCCAAGGTGCCCGGGGATGTCGAAGACATACAGGGGCATACCTGGGTCGAGAAGAATTTTAATGCCAATCGGAGTCCCATAAAGGAGGATCGGCATCAAAAAGAGGAAAAGGCTTCAAAGAGGATTTATCATGAGGTTCAGAATCACGGATGCGAGGGGCAGTAGTGGGGATAACAGAAAAGTTTCCCCTTCCCATACTCGCAGTCTGGACATGGCAATCGCCAGTTTCCCAAGTTCTGGGTGTTCTGGGCTCAGAATGGGGAATATCATACGAGGTCTCAGAAGGGGGGGTAATGCCCTTATCTTCCTATTTCAGAACGAGCTGAACCTCCTATGCCAAGTAAGATGAAGATCCTCATCCTCCCAATAAGAAATAAAATAGGCCGGGCGCGGTGGCTCAAGCCTGTAATCCCAGCACTTTGGGAGGCCGAGACGGGTGGATCACGAGGTCAGGAGATCGAGACCATCCTGGCGAACACGGTGAAACCCCATCTCTACTAAAAAATACAAAAAACTAGTCGGGCGAGGTGGCGGGCGCCTGTAGTCCCAGCTACTCGGGAGGCTGAGGCAGGAGAATGGCGTGAACCCGGGAGGCGGAGCTTGTAGTGAGCTGAGATCCGGCCACTGCACTCCAGCCTGGGCGACAGAGCGAGACTCCGTCTCAAAAAAATAAAATAAAATAAATAAAATAAGTAGCCTCCGGGCATTCCCTTCCACCAGAGGAGCAGTTGTTTTTTAAATAGCCTTTTGGTGCCCAGTCTTATTACTAAACCATATGAGTAATACTACTGCATGTGAGTTAACACATATCTTCCCAAATTAAAGTTTCAGATGGGCCCTTGAAATTTTTAGGACATGGTTTTCCTACAGGTTTATACTGAAAATATGGCGTATCTTCTATTACTCCCCTTTTTATTTGTATTAAAGGAGAAAGGGAGAGCTGGAGACTAAATGTCCCCATTCCCCTGTGGCTAATCTCTCTGGAAGATAAGCAGCCCAGACTTCAGTTTCTAGATAGATACAACCAGGTGCATGTCTGAGGCACAGAGGAGGATATTTATAACCCACAGTAACATCAAATGCAGTGCCTTCTTCTGGTTGAGCGGGGCAACGGTCATCTGTAGCTCCAGGCACACACTATCGTTAGTATAGATTTCCGCAGGAGCATCCATCCAGGTGAGAGGTTGAATAAGTGGAGGAACCCTCCGTTCAGGGTCCCTGACTTCACAACACAAATGAGATTGGCAGTGAGGGTATCACCAAGCGTCCCCTCGCCTGTGAGGGGCCCACAGCACCTCTGGTCCATCTTAGCTGGAATCTGGCTTTGGTGACACACTGACTTGTGAATCCTACTTCAGCCTCTCAGTGCTGAGTCATGTATCACCTTGAAACCACAGTTCCTTCATCTGGAGAATGGGTACCATCTGCACCTCACAGTGCTGACAAGATGGGTCAGTGTTTAGCGCGGTGCCTACCCACCAGCAGCTGGTTTGCAGCCCAAAGATCTGCCCGGCGGGCTGGCCTGGCCTGGCCGCACCGTGCTGCCCCTCACCTTAGCAGGGCTCCAGAAATTTAGGGGTCAACCACGCAAGTAGGTGGGGGTTATCTGAGGATGTCCTCTCCAAACAAATAGTTCCAAGATTCACAAGTCTGGAAATCAGGACTGAGGATCAGGAGCCAGCCAGAAGGGAACATGGAAAGGCCACAGAATTTCAAGTGGCGAGGGCTTTCACTCAGTCACCATCCAAATTAAATAGACATGGGGCAAGATATGTCACCTCTGTAAGCCTCATATTCTTCATCAGTAAGCTGGGGCTGAACAGAAGGTCGTGTGTCCATTGAAAGCCAGAGAAGGAGAATGAGAAAGCCCCCGGGGCTGGCTGGCTTGATCAGAACCAGGCTTGGACTGGGAAGTGGTGAGGGGGTAGTTGAAATACCCACATAATTAAGAGTGCTTCAAATTAAATTATAGGTATTTGAAGTTGAGGATGAGCGAAGAGACATCACCAGCGGAGGCGGCTTTTGCATGGTTGTGCCTTTGGGTTCTGAGTCAGGGCAAGACAAGGCCTGTGCCCTTTGCAGTTCCCACGGAAGAGAAGTTCAGAATGTGTTTTCTTCTGTTTATTTTGTGGTCACAGTCAATCTCTCTTTCAAAAGGACTTGGGATAGCTAAGAATAAACCCCAAAATCAGGGCTGTCCTATGCTGGACCCTAGAAATGAAGACTCGTTCTTGCCTGAAAGCTGTAAACCACAGTGCAAAAGATGTGCCATGGGAGGCCCTCTCCTCCCCCTCCAAGCAGAGAACCCACCCCCTTCTTGGCAACAACCCGCTGCTTAAGGTACAACTCAACCCTTGGAAGAGTAGGAATCATTGGTCTACAGGTTTATTTTATGGTTTTCAGTAAGTATCCTTGCTAAATAATGAATGAATGTAAGTCTAAACTGTAAATATTTTCTTTTTAATGTAGCTGTTGACAACCAAAATGAGTGACTGAGGCAGGCGTCCCCATCAATCCAAGTTTATTGAGCCAGCTTTGCGAGTGTGCCTGGGAAAACGCACAAGCCACACAGACAGATCTGTGGCTGTTTTTCTTTTTCCAAAGAGGCTCTCAGGAGGTTTAGTTTTTATACAGTTTCCCTAAAGGGGATGGGGCGGGGTGGCAGTGAGAGGAATGGTTACATACATGTGAGACCTCAGTCAGTGCCCACTAAGTCTACGTTTTACTAAATAAGATTTGAAGAAAAAGAGAATAGAGGATGCAGATGTCTCAGGGAGGGGTGAAGGAACAATCTCATCTTTGTTCTGTACCTGGGAAGATAAGCTGATAATCTACATTATCAGTGTGGAGTCTTTGGAAAAGGCTGGTTTCTGTTTAGCTCTTAGGGAAGACAGCCTAATGGTGGTTAGCCAGGGAGAGGCTGTAATGAGGTATGTCTGAACTCCCATCCCATCATGCTCAGGAACTCAGCTTCCAAGGTTTCTCTGGGGTCCTCTTGGCCAAAAGGGGGTCCGTTCATTCTGTTGGGGAGCTTGGATTTCAACATTGATATGGCTTGGATGTGTGTTCCCCGCAAATCTCATGTTGAACTGTGAGTCCCAATATGGAAGGTGGGGCCTGGTGGGAGGTATTGGATTGGGGCGGGGGGGTGTTGGGGGAGGGCGGGAGCTGGTAGACCCCCATCGATGGCTTTAAAAGTCTGGGACCTCCCACTCCTCACTCTCTTGCTCCTGCTCTCATATGTAACACGTTTGCTGCCTTCCATCATTGGAAGCTTCCTGAGGCCTCACCAGGCGCAGATGCCAGCACCATGCTTCTTGTACAGCCTACAGAACCATGAGTCAACTAAACTTATTTTATTTGTAAATTACCCAGTCTCAGGTATTTCTTTATAAAAACACTAAGCAGTGCCTAACACAATTATTTCTCATTTCTCCCCTTTGGCTGGGATTTGCCAGAGGCAGCATAGATGGCCACACTTTTATTTTGTCCCATATTATTGCCCGGATGGTGTGGCTGCCCACCCCATGTCCATTCTGTCCCTTGGTGGAACTCCTATTGCCAAGGGACTTAGAGCCAAAAGACTTACAACCAATTAAATGTTCTAGGCCAGATGAGAATGGAGGTGGGCAGGCACTTAACAACCTTAGAACCTTTTAGAGCCAAAAAGCAAGGTTATAAAATGAGCTTATCTATAAGTTATATGAATTGAGCTACTGTAGTCTTGTTTTCAGTTAAATATGTAGCAATGTAAAACTAGTTGAGCTAAGGAACTTACAGACTTTTGTTGTGCCAAAAGGTTTTTTTTTTTTTTTTTTTTTTGCAGTCTCCTTAGAAATTTGTCCTAAGGTAGTCAATAAATTATGTCATATCTCTAGTTTCATAAACCCCATAACTGGGAACAATTATACCCAGAAGGCTTCATCACAGGTGTCTTGATGTCCTTGGCAATTCTCTTTTAAGTCTCTGAGAAGCAGAAAATTCTGTATGGTTGGGATGGATTGAAAAGGGGCCACATAATGGCCCAGGAGGCAAAGTCCCTAAGCCGGCCAGCTGTTTGAGCATGTGTGTGCCCATCCTTGATTTGGAGTCTAAACCAATTCTGTCCTTCAAAACCAACCCTTACAGTCTCGCATATCCACCTGCTTTATGATCGTCCCTGGGCCTAGAAGGAGGGTGCTTGAACAGTTTTAGTAGCAGGCATTGGTAATGAAAAACAGATCAAGCCTAGTGGGTATGAACCCCAAAAATCTGAGACAGATCTCAGTTAATTTAGAAAGTTTATTTTGCCAAGGTTGAGGATGCACGCCCATGACACAGCCTCAGGCAGTCCTGACAAGATGTGTCCAAGGTGGTCGGGGCACAGCTCGGTTTTATATATTTTAGGGAGACCTGAGACATCAATCAATATATGTAAGAAGTACATTGGTTCCATCCAGAAAGGTGGGTACAACTTGAAGCAGGGAGGGAGCTTCCAGGTCACAGGTAGATGGGAGACAAGTCACTGCATTCTTTTGAGTTTCTGATAAGTATTTCCAAAGGAGGCAATCAGATATGCATCTATCTCAGTGAATAGAGGGATGATTTTGAATAGAATGGGAAGCAGGTTTGCCTTGAGCAGTTCCTAGCTTGACTTTTGCCTTTAGCTTAGTAATTTGGGGGCCCCGAGATTTTCATTTCACATTTTCCCCCTTTTCTTTTTTAACATCTTTTGGAGAAAGCATTTGAAAAGAACATGAGTTTCTGGTCTCAGGTTGCATCTGATTTCTCATGGCGAGGGCAGTTTATTCCTAGATGGGTAGGTCCCAAAAGCTCATTAGTGGCTTTGTCCTATGAAGAGAAAATAGAAAGAGGAAGGGAGAAAAACAACAACGAACAAAAGAAAGATCCTGGAAAGTGGCTTGTGTGTGTAAATAGGTTGCTGTTATTTTCTTCTGAAGTTTCAGTTGTCTAGCTTCAGTTCACAGGGCTTTAAGAAAGCACAGCTTAGTTTTCAGTGATTTCAAATTAGAAAAAAAAAACATTGGGAAAGAAAGGAAAAGAAAGAAGAAAAAAATTAAAAATATTATGTTGGAGACTTATAGCCAGGAAAAATTAGAATTCAGCCCAAACTGTAGAAAATAATAAAATTGAAAACTTTAGGCAAGACTAGAATCTAACAACAGGTGTACTATAGTTTTT
>NW_016810434.1:424369-471390 GCF_001698545.2 Rhinopithecus bieti
GCTTGTGTATGTAAATGGGTTGCTGTTATTTTCTACTAAAGTTGTCTGGCTTCAGTTCACAGGGCTTTAAGAATGCACAGCTTAGTTTCCAGTTACTCCAAATTAGGAAAAATGGAGGAAAAAAAGAAAGAAAAAAATTGAAAACATTATTTTGAAGACTCATAGCCAAGAAAAATTAGAGTTTGGTCCAAACTGTAGGAAATAATAAAAATAAAAAAACATTAGACAAGACTAGAATCTAACAACAGGTGTACTATAGTTTTTGAAACATAATTTTTCTCTCACCAGTTTACCATTTTTGCTAAAGACAAATCATGGTAGGAACTATTTGCTTTATTATATTGGGCCAGATTATTTGTATAAAGTACATCAAGAATAATTGTTTTCACACAGGCTTTTAAAATTTGCTTTGATGGAACTTTCTCTCAGATGAGACTTTTTTAAAGCCAAGCCCAGCCATGGATTCGTATCAACAAATACCTATGAGTTGGGTGAATTTCCTCTCCTCTTGAGGTCCCAGGATAAACCTGGGGCTCCTGGGCCTATCAGAAAGTGACATTCATTACTAACCACAGGTCAGAAACCCTTTAGAGGGACTGTGTAGACAAGGTATGAGGCCAGTTTCCCCAAGGGCTTTTATTGGCTCCATAAGTCAAAGTTGATTCCTTAAAGGAAAACATACCATTCCAGTCAAAGCCTTGGTAAAATAACCAGTTTCTCCAATTGTGTCCTGTTACAAATGAAAACAGATTCTTATTGCACTTATGCAAATAACTGTATTGCTGTAAGTTAAGAATACTCACGCCTGTAATCCCAGCACTTTGGGAGGCCGAGGCAGGTGGATGATGAGGTCAGGAAATCGAGACCATCCTGCCTAACACACAGTGAAACCCCATCTGTACTAAAAATACAAAAACTTAGCTGGGCGTGGTGGCCAGCGCCTGTAGTCCCAGCTACTCAGGAGGCTGAGGCAGGAGAATGGCGTGAACCCGGGAGGCGGAGCTTGCAGTGAGCCAAGATAGCGCCACTGCACTCCAGCCTGGGCAACAGAGCAAGACTCTGTCTCAACAAAAAACAAAAACAAAAAAAGAATATTCACAAATAGTTTTCAAATTCTGGAGAGATCAGGTAGAGAGAAACACATGCTCTAAATTTTGTTCATAGGAGTGTACTAAATTGTTAAAAGCTGTCAATAGCTCAAAAGAAAAGTTTCAAGGCTGAAACACAAAACAAAGGATCAGCAACGTTTTAAGCAAAAAGTCAAAAAGATTAGTTCAGTCCATGCAGTTAACTCCTGTTCTGTTTGATATTCATGAACATTTTAGCTCTCCATGAGTCCTGAAAGGTTTTCCTCTATTCTGATGCCACAATCTCCAAAGTTATCAGAAACCTGCATTCGAGAGCACCTGTTAGAGTTTTATAGCTGATTATAAAACCACCTTCTAAAGAGGACCAAAACAAGACAATTGTCCATGGGTGAGAAAAAGTTTTAGGGTAGCCATAGTCAAAGACACAATTGACAAGGAAATTTGTTACCTCCGTCTCACACAATAATTTTAACTTTACAATTATGATTATTACTGATAATGTACACTAAATCACATAAGAATTATAGAAGTTTCGNAATCATACACCATTTTGTATTTGACAATGCTTCCTGTATAATTTTGTTCCAAATAAGCCAAATTATGTCATTTTGGAGTCACTTTAGATGCCTTTTCTTTCTTTTTTTTTTTTTTTTTGAGACAGAGTCTGGCTCTGTTGCCCAGGCTGGAGTGCAGTGGCCGGATCTCAGCTCACTGCAAGCTCCGCCTCCTGGGCTTTCGCCATTCTCCTGCCTCAGCCTCCCGAGTAGCTGGGACTACAGGCGCCGCCACCTCACCCAGCTAGTTTTTTGTATTTTTTAGTAGAGACGGGGTTTCACCGTGTTAGCCTAGATGCCTTTTTCTAAGGGAGGAGACTACCCCTCATACTGTCTTATTCCCAATTTCTGCCTTCAAAGAAGGAAGAAGTAAAAACTAAAAGGCAGAAATGAAATCCACAGGCAGACAGCCTGGCGACATGCCCTGGGCCTGGTAGTTAAAGATCGTCCCCTGACCTAACCGGTTATGTTAGCTATAGATTCCAGACATTGTATGGAAAAGCATTGTAAAAATCCCAGTCCTGTTCTGTTTCGTTCTGATTACCAGTGCATGCAGCCCCCAGTCACGTACCCCTTGCTTGCTCAATCAATTACGACCCTCTCACACAGACCCCCTTAGAGTTGTGAGTCCTTAAAAGGGACAGGAATTGCTGACTCAGGGAGCTCAGCTCTTGAGACAGGAGTCTTGCCAATGCTCCCGGCTGAATAAACCCCTTCCTTCTTTAACTCGGTGTCTGAGGAGTTTTGTCTGTGGTTCATCCTGCTACAATTCCCCATAATTTGGAACCTTCCTTTGGATATGATCAAGTTGGATAGAGTTGGTCAAACCCAATGGGAAAAAAGGCTGAAACAACAACAAAAACAGAAACAAACAACAAAAAAGTTAAGCAAAACAAACTATCTCACAACTTAGATGATTACTGAGCGCTCTAATGGTATGGAGAAATTAAGATGAGCTGGTTGTTAACTTTAGCCAAGACAAAATCCCAAATCAGCTGCTCACTTAGGGATGGGTCTCATGCTGAAGTCTGCTCTCTCCTATCCTGAAAGCAGGGATGATGGAAAGATGAACAGAAAGATGAAAGAATCTCGATTCCAGGTGGCTCTGAAGAAGTGTTGAATTATCCCTGGACTGCTTACCTCTACATTTATTTCTTTAAGAGAATAGATCCTGTGTGTTGAAACCACTTTTTTCAGGAGACTGTTACACACAGACAAATGCAATTCCTAGGTAATAAAGGTATTGTGATTAGTCAGGACTGTGCCCATATTAGATAAGTATGGTAAAATCCTGGAGTATAGGAGCCAGGCTTCTGGAACAGAAACAATTACATTTATAGTTATGTGAAAGTCTCAAAAATTTGGTGCTCCAGAAGTAGAAAATGAAAAGGATACAAATTTAAGGGGCTCTTATGACATGGAGTATCGCTCTGTCACCCAGGCTGGAGTGCAGTGGTGTGTGATCTGGGCACACTGCAACCTCCACCTCCCAGGTTCAAGCAATTCTCCTGCCTCAGCCTTCTGAGTAGCTGGGATTACAATGCCACTACACCTAGCTAACTTTTGTATTTTTAGTAGAGGTGCAGATTCACCATGTTGGTCAGGCTGGTCTCTAACTCCTGACATCATGACCCACCTGTCTCAGCCTCCCAAAGTGCTGGGATTACAGGCATGAGCCACTGCACCTGGCCTAAAAGTTTCTTACATTTGGGTTGTGAGCATGTATTCCGTATTTGTTACATTAGTCTCTGCACTTTTCAATATTTTTAAAAATAGTGGGCATGGGATGTGGGGGGAAGAAAATCACTGTAGCACTCCTCCAGGCCAAGTGGGCATGAAGAGACATCCCTACAAAACTTCATCACTGATGAGGGAAGTGGATTGGCTGAGCTCACTAGGGTAAATTAGATGATTGTTCCCAACGCCTTACACCCTCCGTAAAGGATTATCTGTCTGTGCCCTTCACTGTGCCAACCTGAAGAGTGCCCACTAGAAGTGAACTGCTTATCCCCACCCATTCACTCGAGCTTGGTCATAGGACTTGCTTTGGTCAATGGCATGTGATCAGACATGATGCAAGAAAGAGCTTTATATGAGCTTGTTTGGCTTGGCTGGCTCTCTTGAACTTCTGCCATCTGCCATGAGAAGATGCCAAGGAGCCACTGTTGCCAGGTATATGAGAGATAAGCAAGGCCTACCTGAACCTAACCACAGCCTTGAGCAAGTCCAACCGATCCCAGATAAGCCTGGCAGAGCCACCATCAACTGAAGGCCTGTGAGCTAGAAATTGACAAATAGATCTTTTAAGCCACTGAGTCTTAGGGGTTGTTGATCATGCAGCATTATTGCAGCAGATGTTTATAATGAACATCTGATGTTTTTGTCTGTCTGGCATCCTTCCCTCAGCCTACTAATAACAGTTCCTCTTTCTTTGGAGCAACTGCCAAAAAGTGCTTCGGGCAGGCTGCCAACCACAGTGCCTCATCCCAGAAGTGGACGTATGTGGAGTCCATTCAAGATAGCAGGAAGGGAGAAGAAAGGATAAAAGGTGCCCTTCCTTTTTAAAGATTTGTGGTTAGCAGAATAATGATCTGCCCAGAGAGGTTCGTGTCTGAATCCCCCAGAACCTGTGAATAGATTAGGTTGCATGGAAAGGAGAAGTAGGGTTGCTAATCTGCTGATTTTAAGGTGGGGAGGTGCCTGGATTATCCAGATGGACCCAGTGTAATCACAAGGGTCCTTAAGTGTGGAAGAGGTAGGCAGAACAGGCAATGGCAGGGTTGTGCGATGTAAGAATGACTCAATCAGCCATCACTGACTTTGAAGATGGAAGAAGACACTAACCAAGACACATGGCAGCCTCTGGAAGGTAGAAAAGGTGAGGAAACAGATTCTCTCCTACCGCCTCCAGAAGGAACAGTCCCCTGACACCTTGACTTTAGCCTGGTGAGACCCGGGTCAAACTTCTGACCTCCAGAACTGTAAGACAATACATTTATGTTGTTTTAAGCTACTACATTTGTGGTGATCTGTTACAATAATAGGAGCTGACACAGGATCTTTCCGTAAAGGACCACACACCTGTCCTTGGCCAGAATTTAACCACCTAGCCATGCCTACCTACAAGAGAGATGGGCACATTGCCAACCTGAATAAAATCAGGAGAATTTATGTCATTACCAGGGGAAGGAGGAAATGTATGTTGGAGTGAACAAATGGCAGCCTGAGTCACAGAATCCTGTTCCTCTGGCCACAGTGATGTTCCAAAGATGGGCATATGAGTCAACACACTAGCCGTCTCCTGAGATTGTATTTGGACTTTAGAAGAAAAATCTCTCTTTCTCATGGAAATACTAAACCTGGAGCTTACTGTAGCCACTCCCACCACCCTGCCACCCACCAGGAGAGAATGAGTTCAACAACAAAGAGAGGAAGAGCTAAGAGATGGAGATTGTTCTAGTTCTCTATTTTTGTGTAACAAGTCACCTCAGAAATTAGTGGCTTAAAATAACAATAATCACTTTATTATTGTCTTTATGGCTCTGGGGTTAATCGGGCTCAGCTGGGTGGGTCTTGTTCAGGATGGCTCCCAAGACTGCACCTGAGAGTGGAGGCTGGTGTCCCACAGAGCTTCCTCACTCATTTGTCGGGTGGATGATTGATACTGGCTATTGGCCAGATGCCTACACCTGGCTCTCCATGTGGCTTGGGCTTCCTCACAGTATGGTAGCCGAGTTCCCAAAGTGAGTGTCCCCAGAGAGTGGGCAGAATTTGTGTCACCTGGTATAACCTAGCCTCATAAATCACACAGCATCCCTTCTGCCATAGTCATAAGCCCACCCAAATTCAAGGAGAAGGAACATAGACCCCATCTCTTCATGGGAGGAAAGTCAAAGTCATATTGTAGGAAAGGCCCATGGAGTGGGAGATTGTTGCAGCCATTTTTGGAAAATATAAGCGTCAAGAGATTCATATTATCACATGAAACTTCAATCAAACTGTCGTTTCCAATGTAACTCTTTTTTGTGTATGCTAGTGTGAGAGAAGTTTCTGTCATTTTCTGGCCACAACAACATTATACACACGTCCCACAAGACTCCATAAGTGGTAGTCGCCTTTCCCCTGTTCCTTCCTTTCCAGTGACCCTTCACTTTCCCTGTGGATGGTGGAAATTTGTCACTAAAGCTGTCTGTGTTGCAAGAAAGCATAGCAGCAACCTTTGCCACTATGGACGGTTATGAAACTTTTTCAACTTACATAAAAGTTGAGAGAATTTTACAGCAAACACCTATGTATTCACTACATAGATTTTCTTTACTTTAGTTGCATTATCTCCTTTTTTTAAAACAAAAAATTGTAGAGATGGGGTCTTGCTGTTTTGCCTACACAGTTCATAACCCTGCCTTACAACTACACTACACTCTTGGGAAGTTTTATAATGCATCAGCCCTAGCCAAATGGAGGCAGAGCCCTGCTCTTCAGCAGTCGGCTTTGTTCCTCCTACCCACAGACTCAACATTTTCATCAGTACGAATCTAAACTGGAACCTGCACTGTCTTTATAGTATAAGCAAAATATTTGCAAATTTTGCCGTGTTCTTGGACAGACTGAACAAAAGATTAAAAAAAAAAAGAAGAAAAGAAGGCAAGGGGCAGTGGCTCACGCCTGTAATCCCAGTGCTTTGGAAGGCTGAGGCAGGTGGATCACCTGAGGTCAGGAGTTCGAGAAACTTTAGTAGAGACAAGCTCCTCTCTACTAAAACTACAAGCATGCCTGTAATCCCAGCTATCGGGAGGCTGAGGCAGGAGGATCACTTGAACCCCAGAGGCAGAGGTTGCTGTGAGCCGAGATGGCGCCATTGCACTGCAGCCTGGGCAAAAAGAGCAAAACTCTGTCTCAAAATAAAAGAAAAAAAAAGAAAAGATTCACAAATTTATTTTCATTTCTTTCTTTCTTTTAATTTTAATATAGCAAACTTGTCCTTAAGCAAACTGATTTTAAGAGATATTAAAGAAGCCTTGGCAATATTGCCTTCTCAATCCCCAGAGAGAAATCTTCACATTCCATCTCCAAACTGCTGCATTTTAAGAAATATTTTCCAAATATGAAAACAATATGCATGCATTGCAGAAAACTTAGAAAACATTGAAAACTATGAAAAAGAGAACAAATAATCTCTCATAATCATTTAGCACATAATGGGGATCATATCCCGTATAAAGTTCTATAACCTGATTTTCTCCCCTAAAAGTATATCATGAAAATGTCTGCATAATAGTTGCATCACATTGTTAAACTATTATTTAATTAGTACCCTATAAGCAATATCCCATTTTTCCTGTTATTATAATAATTTGTTAAACATCTTTTTTTTTTTTTTTTTTTTTGAGAGAGTCTCGCTCTGTCACCCAGGCTGGAGTGCAGTGGCGCGATCTCAGCTCACTGCAAGCCCTGCGTCCTGGGTTCTCCTGCCTCAGCCTCCCAAGTAGCTGGGACTACAGGCACCCGCCACCATGCCCGGCTAATTTCTTTTTGTATTTTTAGTAGAGACGGGGTTTCACCATGTTAACCAGGCTGGTCTCGATTTCCTGACCTTGTGATCCGCCCACCTCAGCCTCCCGAAGTGCTGGGATTACAGGCGTGAGCCACCGCACCAGGCCTGTTAAACATCCTTATATATAGATCTTTGAAAACATTTTGATTTTTTGCCCCTAGAATAGATATACCCTTGGATATAACTTATTGAGTAAAAATGTATGACCTTTTATACATATTGTTAAATTATTTTCATAAAATCCTCTTACTAGTAATGTATAAAAGCGCCCTCTCTGGATGTGAGGGCGATCTGGCTGCGACATCTGTCACCCCACTGATCGCCAGGTTGATTCAGCTGATCTGGCTGGCTAGGCGGGTGTCCCCTTCCTCCCTCACGGCTCCACGTGCATCCCTCCCGAAGCTGCGTGCTTGGTCAAAGAGGACGACCATCC
Source organism: Rhinopithecus bieti (assembly GCF_001698545.2). Taxonomy (NCBI): domain Eukaryota; kingdom Metazoa; phylum Chordata; class Mammalia; order Primates; family Cercopithecidae; genus Rhinopithecus; species Rhinopithecus bieti. The sequence continues at coordinate 431,999 of NW_016810434.1, forward strand.
CCGCTAGAGGAGGACTGGTCTTCGGTCAAGGGTATACGAGTAGCTGTGCTCCCCTGCTAGAACCTCCAAACAAGCTCTCAAAAGTGCCCTCTCACCAACTTCTTGCTAGCACTGAATATTATTATTTTAAACATTGTTGTTTTTGTAATTCAGCCCATAAGTGGTAGCTTGTAGTTTCAGGCTCCCTTGAAAGTGAAAAGCGTTTGATGGCTGCCTTCTCCAGGTTTCTCTTTAGCAGCCTCTGCTGCTTCAGAGGCAGTCTTTCTCTTTCTCTCCCTTGGGGCCATCTTGCATAATTTCTGGTTTCCTCCTTCCTGCTGTATTTTGGAGTTCTTCACACAGATTTTTTCTTTTTCAGTCCCAGCACTCCACTTCAAAGTCTGCTTCTGCCAGGGTGCAGAGGTCAGATGTTTTCCATTAACTAAGGTAGTTCGTGTTAAATGGTTAACCCAGAACCCTCTGGAGCCAGCAGAGGAGTTGAGTGGAGCTGCGCCTGCCAGGAAAAGCCCCCTTATCCTCATTTCTGCCCAGTGGGCAGAGCAGCACTTTCCGCTTAGCAGCAGGCCTGATGCAGCGCTCAAGGGGAGCCAAGCCAGTGCTGGCATTGCTGCCAACAGCTACTGAGGAAGCCATCTCCTTAACGATGCATGTGATCAAGACTCAAAAGCTTAAAAGGGAACCTGTATATCTTGCTTGGGCAGAGACCATGAGTCATCTAGAAACGGTGTTTGGGGCTCTGAGCAGATGACGCCATTTCCGGCGGAGACAGCCATGGGACAGACAGCAGGACACAGTGGGGGTCAGGGGTCTGCAGAAGTCACAAGCTGGAACGATAAGACCACCTGGCCAGGGCCAGGACACAGACCATTCTTTTAGCCATGCCAAACTTTAAAGGACTTTCCATTTGTTATTTCTCTCCATTTTATTATGAAAATTTTCCAACATACACAAAAGTTGAAAGAATTTTCCAGCAAACACCCATGTAACCACTACATAGATTTTCTCACAGCATTTTACACGAATTGCATTTTTTTTTTTTTTTTTAACACTTTGTAGAGATGGGGTTTTGCTATTTTGCCCAGGTTGGTCTCAAATCCCGGGCCTCTGGCAATCCTCCTGCCTCAGACTCCCAGAGTGCTGGGATTACAAGCAAGAGTCACTGCACCGGGCTGCATTATCATATATTAATCCATCTATCCATCATCCCTCTATCTCTCAAGCAATCTAAATTATATTTTCTTTGAATATCAAAGTAAGTTGCAATGTCCATATGCTTCCCCAAAAAACTGAAGCATGTATATTATTAACCAAAGTTCAGTATTTATTTACAGTCCATTATTTCCTTAGGGAAAGATTTATATACCACAAAATGGACACACAAAGGTGTACTGTGTGATGTTTTAACAAATGCATATACTTGTACAACCCAGATCCCTATCAAAATATAGAACATTACTATCAATCCAGAAAGTTCCTTCATGCCCCTCGCCAGTCAATATCTGTCATCATGGTTCTAGAGGCAAATTCTGCTCTGGCTTTTTCTATCACAGATTAGTTTTTCCTGCTCTACAGCTTCCTATAGATGAAATTACATTTTGTGTGTGAGACTTGTATTTTTTGTGTGAGACTTCTTTTACTCCATCTAAGGACACTTTACTATATAGGAGGAAACTGGCAAACCACAGGGCCTGCCAGGATCCTGTTTTTGTTTAGGAACCGCGAAAAGCTTTTTTCCTAAATCGAATTTTAAGTGACAGTGAGAAACACCGTTAAGGGGAGCAAAGGCTTCCTATCTCATTCTATGAGGCCAGCACTGCCCTAACACCAAAACCAAACAAAGACATTACAAGAAAAGAAAACTGCAGACCAGTGTCTTTCATGAACATAGATGCAGAATCCTCAACAAAATATTAGCAAATTGAATCCATAGTTTGATAGAAAAGTGTAACTGACTTTGGGAGTCTGAGGCGGGCAGGTCACTTGAATTCAGGAGTTTGAGACCGGTCTGGGCAACATGGTAAAACCCTACCTCTACTAAAAATACAAAAATTAGCTGGGTATAGCGGTGCACGCCTCTCATCTCAGCTACTGGGGAGGCTCAGGTGGATGGATCGCTTGTGCCTGGGGAGGTTGAGGCTGCGGTGAACCCAGCCGGGGCTCCAGCCTGGGCAATAGAGCAAGACACTGTCTCAAACAAAACAAAACAAAACAAAAACAAAAGAAAGAAAAGTGTAATCACACAACAGGTTCTCCTTGCCCACTGCCTAGAGAGAGCCGATTTATCAAGACAGGGGAATTGCAGTAGTTTAATTCTCACAGAGCCAGCTGTATGGGTGACTGCAGTTTCATCATTATTCAAATCAGTCTCCCAGAAAGCTAGGGGATCAGGGTTTTTAAGGATAATTTGGTGGCATGGGGTCAGAACGTGGGAGTACTGACAGGTTGAGTTGTAGATGAAATCAAAGGGAGCTGTTCTCTTGTGCTGAGTCAGTTCCTGAGTAGGGGCCACAAGACCAGATGAGCCAGTTTCTCGATCTGGTACCAGCTGATCTATCGAGTACAGGGTCTGATCTTAGTGATACTATCCCCAGGATAATTTGGGAGGTTTAGCATCTTGCAGCCTCTAGCAGCGTGACTTCTAAACCGTAATGTCTAATCTTGTGGCTAATTTGTTAGTCCTGCAAAGGCAGTCTAGTCCCCAGGTGGAAAGCGGATTTGTTTTGGAAGAGGGCTGTTATCATCTTTGTTTCAAAGTTAAGCCACAAACTAAGTTCCTTCCAAAATTAGTTTGGCCTGCGCCCAGGAATAAACAAGGACAGTTTGGAAGTTAGAAGAAAGATGGAATCAGTGAGGTCAGATCTCTTTCACCGTAATAATTTTCTGTTCTAATTTTTGCAGAGGCGGTTTCAAAAGAATTATGCACACAACCAACTGATATTTCTCCCAGGAATGCAAGCCTGATTTAATATTCAAAATCAATTAATGTTACTTATCAACATGTTAAAGGAGAAAGTCACATGATCTAATTAATAGATGCAGAAAAAGCATTTGACAAAATTCAGCACTCATTTATGATTAAAAAAAAAGAAACCGTCAGTAAACTAGGAATAGAGGGGAATTTCCTCAACTGGGTGAAGTATATCTACAAAATATCTATAGCTAACATCTTACTTAATAGTGAGAGACTCAAAGCTTTCCCACTAAGGAAACAAGGAACAAAGCAAGGATGTTCTCTCTCCCCACTCCTTTTCATTGTCCTGGAAGTTCTAGCTAATGCAATGAGATGAGAAAAGGAAATAAAAGAATACAAACTTGAAGAATATAATAAATACAAACAAAATACAAATTAAAAGGAAGAAATAAAACTATCTTTGTTTGCAGATGATATGATCTTCTATGTAGAAAATCATAGTCAATGCAAAATTTCTGGAACTAATAAGCAATTATAACAAGATTCCAGGACACAAGGTTAATATACAAAAGCCAATTACTTTCCTATATACCAAGTGGAATTTGAAATTAAAAACACAATACTATTTCCATTAACATCCCCCAAAATGAATTCCTTAATTATAATCTAACAAACTATGTCCAAAATTTTTATGAGGAAAAGTACAAAACTCTGATGAATGAAATCAAAGAACTAAATAAATGGAGGTATATTACATGTTCATGGAGGAAGACTCAATATTGTCAAGATATTAGTTCTTCCTCAGCTTGATCTAATTTAATGCAGTCCCAATCAAAATTTTATCAAGTTATTTTGTGGATATTGGTAAATTAATTCTGAAGTTTATATGCAGAGGCAAAAGATCTAGAATAGTGAACACGATATCTTCAAGTACAAAGTCAGAGGACTGATAATACCTGATATCAAGACTTACTATCAAGTTCCAATAAGACAGTGTGGTATTGATGAAAGAATAGCCAAATAGGCCAATGGAACAGAAGAGAAAGCCCAGAAAATAGCTCCACATAAATACAGCTAAGTGATCTTTGACAAAAGGGCAACGGTCATACATTGAAGAAAAGATAGTCTTCAACAAATGGTGCTAAAACAACTGCACATCCACATGCAAAAAAAAAAAAATGAATCTATGCACAGGCCTTCCACCTTTCACAAAAACTAACTCAAAATGGATCATAGACCTAAAAGCAAAATGCAAAAGTATAAAGCTTCTAGAAGATAACATAGGAGAACACCTAGATGACCTTGGCTATGGTGATAACTTTTTAGATACACACCAAAGGCATGATCCACAAAAGAAACGTGTGTGTGTGTGTGTGTGTGTGTGTGTTTCTAGAGACAGGGTCTTACTTTGTTGCCCAGGCTGGTCTCAAACTCCTGGGCTTAAGTGATCCTCCCGCCTTGGCCTCCCAAAGTGCTGGGAATACAGGTGTGAGCCACCGTAACTGACTGACACACAACAAAACTGATCAGTTGAACTTTTTAAAAATTAAATAATTAAAATGAATATTCACACTATGGAATAATATACAGTAACAAATGGAAAACGACACCTCATGCAACATATCCTGCAAGGTTGTCAGAGGAATGCGTAAAGGGAATGCTACAAGGTTGTCAGAGGGTCATGGCAGAATGCTCTAGTGCAATGGCCCCAGGTCTGGAGGAAGGAAGGCCTTGGGGCCTGATGAGCAACGTGTGAAGTGTCTAGGGAGGGAGCTTTGGGACAGAGTACTTAAAGCATGGGATTTACTTCAGTGCCAGCAGTTCTGGGTTCAAATCCTGGCTCTGCCACTTACCACTAACCTCTCGGAAACTCCATTTACTCATCTCTAAAAGGGATTATGATGATGACTAAATGAAATAAAATGTGTTCAGATGTATAAAGTGCCTGGCACCCAGTACCTACTCAATACACGGAGTGAGTTTTATTGTGTGGCGGGAACAAGATCTTTCAGTGGACTAACAAAGGGCGTGGAATTAAAATAATCTGTTTATGTGTCTGTTGCCTCCACTGCCCAATGGACAGTGGAATAGGGACTGCTCCTGGCACACAGTAGCCATTCCGTATGTGCATTCAAAGAATGAACCTGCATGGGAAGCGTGGGAGCTCCTATGACTGAACCAACCATCATTTTGGGGGTCCCCACAAGCTTACTCAAGTCCTGTTGCCTGGCTAACTGTGCAGCCTCTCCTTTTGGTGGCTGGAATTGACACTGCAGGTATAGATTTATGCCAAACCCTGATCTGTTTATGCACAGCCCAATCCTGGACCCCACCGCCTGCCTCTTGTCACCTGCCTGGTGGGATCTGAGGGGGAACTGCTTCTCTGAGTCCCCTCATGGTATGCCTCCCCACCCCAACTTCCCCCTGCCTAAGTGGCCCCAGGTTATAGCACCTTTGTATACTCTTGAAAAAGCTATTCCCTTCTCTCCTGCAACTGATAACACCCTCCTCTATCCCACCCACTCACGGGGACACATTTCGATCACAGAACTCTAGATGCTTTTTATTGATTGATTGATCGATTGATTTTAAGATGGAGTCACACTATATTGCCCAGGCTGGAATGCAGTGGTGCAATCTAGGCTCACTGCAGCCTCTCCCTCCTGGGTTCAAGCGATTCTCCCACCTCGGCCTCCCAAGTAACTGGGATTACAGGTGTGCACCACCAAGCCTGGCTAATTTTTGTATTTTTGGTAGAGACGTGGTTTCCCCATGTTGGCCAGGCTGATACCGAACTCCTGACCTCAAGTGATCCACCCGCCTCGGCCTCCCAAAGTGCTGGGATTATAGGCATGAGCCACTGCCCCCAGCTAAATTTTGTTACAATTATTTGTTAGCACAACTGCCTGCTTCCTTCTGGGTAAGGTCCTTGAAGACAGCAGCTGTATCTTCCCTATCTCAGAGATTAGCCACATAAATCCTCAATAAACACACTTATTGAATGGATGAACAGATGGATGTCAAAATTTCATCTCTTTCTTGTCTTCCTCAGCTCTACCCCATTCAAGGTATTCCAAAACAAATTCTATTAGTAAATTCCCATTGCCAACAATCATTGCCACAGTTAAGATAGAGGAGCCCCCTTATCCACGGTTTCACTTTCCAAGTTTTCCATCTCCTGCAGCCAACCACAGTCCAAAATATTACATATAATAAGATATTTTGAAAAGAGATAATTCACATAACTTTTATTACACTATATTGTTATATTTGCTCTTTTTTATTATTAGTTATTATTAATCTCTTACTGTGCCTAATTTATAAATTAAACTTTATCATAGGCATGTATTTGTAGGAAAGAAATATATATATATATAAAATAGAATTTTATTGCTTCGTCATGGGAAGCACAAAATAGATTTCCTGCTGAGTGGATGGCTCCTTCCAGGTTCTGCCTCCGACCTCCTTTACAGCCACGGGGGCCTCTGAATTTAGCCTGAGGAATGGGAAGGACAATGGAGGTTTTTGTTTTTGTTTTTTTGAGACGGAGTCTCGCTCTGTCACCCTAGCTGGAATGCAGTGACGTGATCTTGGTCCACTGCAACCTCCAACTTCCAGGTTCACGCGATTGTCCTGCCTCAACCTCCCAAGTAGCTGAGACTACAGGCCTGTGCCACCACACCTGGCTAATTTTGTATTTTTAATAGAGATGGTGTTTCACTATGTTGACCAGGCTGGTCTTGAACTCCTGACCTCAGGTGATCCATCTGCCTTGGCCTCCCAAAGTGCTGGCATTATAGGCGTGAGCCACCACGCCCAGCTGACAATGGAGGTTTTGATAGGCTAGGTCTTGAATTGACACGCATCACTTTTGCTGATATTTCATTGGCTAGAATTCAAGCACAAGGCACCCAAATTGATAAGAAAGGCTAGGAAATGTAGTCCAGATATGTGTGCCCAGAGAGAAGAGGAAATGGGTTTGCTTAGTAGTCGGCTACTCTCTGCCACACCACCTTAATGGGAATTATTTTACCAGTTCAAAGATTTGAGAATTTAGATTCGGCTCTGTCATTAGCATCAGTAGACTATGTTTGTATTAGAAGGGCTTTTGTGTGGTAATTAATACTGCCTTTATTAAACAGAATGCAGTTTTAATAAACCACATTTAGAGAATGATTTTTCTTTAACATTTGGACACTGATTACAGATGTTATTCAATACATTTCCTAAGTGGCTTAAATTAAAAGTATAGTTTTATCACGATGGATTATCTCAAACTTCAAATACTCTACTCCAAGAGTAAGCAACCTGAGGCTCTCTGCCTGATTTTACAAATAAAGTTTTATTAGCACATAGCCACACCATCATTTCCATATAGTGTATGGCTGCTTTCCCTCTACATCAGCAGAGTTGAGTGGTTGCAACAGTAACCACATGACCTGTAAAGCCAAAATTACCTCCTGGCCTTTTAAGAAAAAGATTTAGACTGAAACAAAATATGCACAAATACACCAGACAAAAGATTACATTTAAACTTGTTCTAAAATACCACCAGCATGAGAGTCCTCTTTCTTTTTTTCTACCTTTTTTTTTTTTTTTTTTTTTTTTTTGAGACGGAGTCTCACTCTGTCGCCCAGCCTGCGAGCTGCAGTGAGCCGGATTCTTAGCTCACTCGCCAAGCTCCGCACTTCTCCAGGCTGTTCACGCCATTGCTCCTGCCTCAGCCTCCCGAGGGTAGCTGGGCGACTACAGGCCGCCCACCACCTCGCCCGCCCTAGTTTTTGTATTTTTTAGCTTAGAGACGGAGTTTACTACCGTGTTAGGCAGGATCGGTCTCAATCTCCTGACCTGTGTGATCCGCCGTCTTCGCCCGTCCCAAAGCTGCTGGGATTACAGGCCTTGAGGCCACTGCAGCCCGGTGGCCTTTTTTTTTTTTTTTTTTATTTTTTTTTGTTTTTGTTTTTTTTTTTTTTTTTTTTTTTTTTTTTTCGAGACAGAGTCTTGCCCTATTCTCCCAGGGCCTGCGGTGAAGTGGTGCCGTGTCTCAGTTCACTGCAACCTTTACCTTTTTTTTTCCCCGCGAGTTTCAAGCGATTCTCGTGCCCTCAGGCCTCCCAAGCTAGCTGGGATTAACAGGTGCACCACTATGACCAGCTAATTTTTTATTTTTAGTAGAGGGACTATTTAAAAACCATTACGTTCTGGCCTCGAAACTTCCTGCACCTCAAGTGATCACCCCTGCCTTAGCCTGCCCAAAGTGCCTGGGATTACAGGTTGTGCCTGGGGAGGCCACTGCACCCATCCAGAAGGACTTCTTTTTTTTTTTTTTTAGCATTTTTAGATGGAGTCTCACTCTGTGCCAGGCTGCGAGTGCCTAGTGCAGGATCTCGGCTTCAATGCAACCTACTGCCTCTTGCGTTCAAGCAATTTCTCCTGCCTCAGTCTCCCGTGTAAGGCCTGAGATAACAGGCGCAGGCCACCATGCCCAGCTAAGTTTTGTATTTTAGCAGAGCACAGGGCTTTCACTATGTTGCCAGGATGCCGTCTCAATCTCTTAACCTTGTGATCCACCCTCCTCAGCCGCCTCCTAAAGCTGCTGGATTACAGCCAGGCAGGCCACCGTACCTGGGGCCAGGGGAGGCTTCTTACAATCACCAATCTTATACTTGTTCTTTTAACTTTTTTTAGGAGCTTTAGAACGGCGTCTAATTGATACCTTCAGTATACAGCAAAATCCTGAAAAACAACGAGCAGAGATTAAAGGAGGAAGAAAAAAAGAGAATAGGGAAAAGGAAGAGGAGCAAAGAAGGACAGGAGGAAACATTATGCTTGTTTTATTAGGATGTTTTTTTTTTCCCATAGATTATTGGGCGAACAGGTAGTGTGTTTCGCTTACATGCAGAAATTCTTTAGTGATGACATTTGTGAGGATTCTGGTTGCACCCATTCACCTGAGATTAGGGACTGCATTTTGATTTAATTAGCGACAACTAGAGATCTCATCCCCCAGAAATCACGAATGCTTAGTCGTGGACAGCATGGGTCTCTCTGGAGGACCTTGGCCTGGTCCATATTGTGCAGCACTTTGGGGGCCACCCTTCTACTCTGGGGGCTTTGGCCTGTGACTAAACACAGTGATAGGCTTCCTCCTTGCCTTTTCCTTGCGTCATCTCTCACTTGCTCACCCTGCCATGTTTATTCTTTCTCTCTACCACTTACAAATTGGAGAAAACGCTCTTATATAGCCTTAGAAACAGACATATCCACACCCTCCTCACTACTGCAATTTATATTAAATACTTATCTTTTTACACTTTATATAAACATTTTCTTTTTCAAGTATCATTATATTCGCACTGTCTTTTTATACTAAACTTATTCTTAACACTACAAGTATTCCATATTTTGATGCTCGGCTTATCGTAAATTGCTTGCCGTTGTTACAGTTTGGCCAAGAAGTTCGTTTTTGGCTGCCAAATTTTGAAATCTTTCACTTGCTTTGGGGCCAACAGCAGGATATTCTGAGGACCATCCTTGATCTTTTCTTCAACTCCCAGGACACAGGACAGGCCATCAGTTACCTTCTACCAGAATACTGATTCTTTGGTGTACAATTATATTTAGGAGTACAAAACCTTGGCACTTAGATATTAAGCAAAACACTACTGTTTACTACTGCTTACTGCTTACTTTTTTTCTTTAAGACAAGGTCTTGTTCTGTTGGCTGGGTTGGAGTGCGATGGTGCAATTAGAGCTCACTGCAGCCTCATACCCTTGGCCTCCAGCTATCCTCCCACCTCAGCCTCCCAAGCAGTTAGGACAACAGGTATGTGCCACCATACCTGGCTAATTTTAAAATTTTTTATAGAGACTGAGTCTCAACATGTCCGGGCTGATCTCAAACTCCTGTCCTCAAGCAATCCTTCCACCTCGGCCTCCCAAAGCTTTGGGATTACAAGTGTGAGCCACCATGCCCGGCCTACTGAGTCACTTTTGAAGCTACAGACATAGAAAAGAGATGCCTTTTGAACATGTCATTGATCCCCTTTCAAACTGATTTTTTTTTATTAAATCCTAGAAAGACAAGAATGTTTAAAACTCGATTTTATGAAGACAGAAAAGGTTTCTGACTTCCAAACGCTTCCCATTACTTATCAAAAGTAAAGCTTCGAGGGCTGAGACAAGACCATTAACATAAACTGCAGTATCAAGAAGATACAGAATGACCAGGCTGCTGCACTCCATGAGACAGAGGAGGGCCTCTAAGGAGGTGTGAGGGGGCGGAGCTGGCAGGGAGGGAGGGAAGGCCTGGAGGTAAGCCCACAGTGTCTTCCCCCTCTCCCTAGGCTGAGTATGGAGGAAGGAGGCTAAGTCCTACAAGAGCAAAATACTCAGGTGGTGTGAGGGTGGAGGATGGATCTGACAGGCGGCTCCTCCCCTGCTTCTGGGCACTCTGCTGGGTCTTAGGAAGGCTGAAGCCCCCTGCCTAGGAGAATGGGGCCCCAGGGCCGAGGGCCAGGCCCAGAGAGCTCCAGCATCCAGAGATGCCCACGGGCCCCAAAGGTAACCCAGGGCTAGCTCCCTCTGAGGAAGAGAGCCTGAGGAGGAGGAACAGGCAGGACTTTAGGGCCAGGGCTTGAAAAAGAGCGACATCCAGACCTCAAGGACAGCAGCCCCAGCAAGTGCCCAGGCAAGGGCAGGCCAGCACAGGGACTTGGGGAGAAGGCCTGACAAGGCCCTGAGGTTCCTAAGCCACTCACGCCTCAGTAAGGGATCCAGTGGGGGCCCTGTGACAGTTCCAGGCCAGGCCCCACCCCCTTGGGAAGGAGGGATGAGAGAGAAGACGCCTTCAGAGAGGAGAAAAACTGATGGGAAGTCCTAATTCTGAAGGGGCTAAGTCTTCGAAAAAAAGTCTCTTTTAAATTGGAAGAGACTGAAATACTTTGACTCAGCAAGTCACCCACCTCTCAACATTCCATATCCACCCTCGGTGGACTGGAAGCAAAGCAAGGTGAGGCTGGGCAAGTGATGGAAAACAAAGATGGGGCACATCTGGCTGGACCACTCCCAGTCTCCCGACCAAGCAAGGGGCGTGAGGGGAGTGGGGTGGCTCCACCTACAATGCACTTTGAGCTTTTCCCTCTAGAGGGTGGGCGGATACCTCTACCCACCCAGCATTTTCACAACCTCCTGGAGACAGGGTCGTCCTTGGTCCCTGAAAAAGCAGGGTGCCCATTCTTGAAAGCCCTTCACAACTTCACCAATCAGTGCTTTCCGTTTGCCAGCTGTGTTGCAATGCCGTGGGTTTTTTTCCTTTTCCAAATATGAGTTCTTTTTTTTTTTTTTTTTTGAAACAGTCTTGCTCTTTTGCCCAGACTGGAGGCAGTGGCGTGATCTCGGCTCACTGCAACCTCTACCTCCTGGGATCAAGCGATTCTCCTGCCTCAGCCTCCAGAATAGCTGGAATTACAGGAACCCACTACCACACCAGCTAATTTTTGTAGCATTTCACCATGTTGACCAGGCTGGTCTCAAACCCCAGATCTCAAGGGATCCACCCGCCTTGGCCTCCCAAAGTGCTGGGATTACAGGTGTGAGCCACCGTGCCCGGCCCAAATATGAGTTCTTTTAATTTGAATGTGTTTTTCTGATACACATGCCTCATCCCAAACTGAAGACTTTCATCTCTCTCTGTCTCTCTCCACACACACACACAAACACACACACTCCCTTTAAGAATAGCCCTAGAAGGCCTATCCTTCTCAGGGACATCCTGGGACAGTCCCATTCATTTCAGGAGCTACACCTGCTCAGAACCTCTTACCTGTGAGCTGTTCCCCAAGGATGGGAGCAGAATTGCCCTTTATAGACACCCCCTTCCCATTCTCCATTTTAGCATTTTCCCTTCCTTTTAGTCCCAGCCCCAGAAATGCTTAGGATTTATGCTGTCTGGAAATATTTGCTTTCCAAAAGGAGAAATAGGGAACAATGCAATGCTCTACCTGAGAGATGACTCATCTGTGGTTCATGCTCAGGCATTAGAGAGCAAGGGAAGCTGCACTAGGGCGAAGCTGCCTTCCCCAGGGTTGTTCCTGCCTCCCCCCAGGGGACACTGCCTTCCCTACCTGCACCACCTGAGAGGCCCCGGTGCTCTCCTGGATGTCCAGGCAGGTTAAATAGTTAATTACCAGAAGAATAATCAACAGCAGCATTTTGGAGCTGTGCACCAGGAAGTCTGTTCTAAGCTATTACATGGACTAGGCACTAACTCATTCTTCCTTCATAGAGTAAGAAGCTGAGACACAGGTTAAGTAAGTTTTCCAAGATGCACAGTTGGTAAGGTGCAGAGCCAGGCTGCAAATGCAGGCATCTGGCCCCAGACCCTCACCCTAACATTCCACATTGCCTCCTCTTGGGCTTTTTACGGAGAGAAGGAAATGATGACTCTCCACTTCCTCCTGCCCCCATCTCTGTCCGTCCTGGGGACAGGGAGAGCCTGAGACAGAATGGCCCTGGAGCAGACTCAACCACCATGCCCAAGTCTGGGGTGGATCCAGGGTAAGGAAGAGATCTTGAACAGAGAGGGAGCACACATTGACCGGGAGAAGGGATTCAAGTCACCCACACCCAGCGCTGGGCCCAGGGGCCTAAAGCAAATGGAGGCCAGATTCTCACCTTTACAGAGGCTGCTGCTGAATTCTTGGTCTTTGGGCTCACAGGCTTATAGACTCTGCCACAGTGCAGGCCTGCATTAGGCTCCAGAGATGCGCAAATAAATAAGATGGGTCCCTGCTCTCCAGAGTCCCCTGTCACCGGGGAACCATGGATGAAACCACTGCACCACCTCTGGGTCTTCTTGCCAAATAATCTAACCCCAATCTGATAAAACCCCAATCTGATAAAACCCCAGATCTATCAGCTTTCAGGAAATACAGGGGGCAGGGAAAGAACATGTCAAACTACTCCATGGAGATGCAATCAGCAAAATCTGGGTGGCACAACAAACAATCCAGTTTTGTCAAAATAAAATACATGCTACAGGGAAGTAAAGAGAGGAGAGCTTCTGAGAGACAAATCAATACAGCGCAGTGCATGGACCTGGCTGGATCCAGACTAGAACAAAGTTGCTTTTTTTTTTTTTTTTTAGATGCAGTCTCACTCTATCACCCAGGCTGGAGTGCAGTGGCGCGATCTCAGCTCACTGCAACCTCCACCTCCTGGGTTCAAGCGATTCTCCTGCCTCAGACTCCCGAGTAGCTGGGACTACAGGCTTGCACCACCATGCCCGGCTACTTTTTGTATTTTCAGTAAAGTCAAGTCTCAAACTCCTGACCTCAAATGATCCACCCACCTCGGCCTCCCAAAGTGTTGGGATTTTAGATGTGAGCCACCGCGCCCAGCCAAAATAACTCTTTTTTTAAAAAAGTGATGAGACAATGAGAAAGCTTGAATACTGATGGGACATTTGATGACATTAAGGAATTACTATTTACTTGGGGACAGGATAATTTTATTTGGTTTCATTTTAAAATAATTCTTATTTATTTATTCATTTATTTATTTATTTATTTATTTTGAGACGGTGTCTCGCTCCGTCGCCCAGGCTGGAGTGCAGTGGCGTGATCTTGGCTCACTCCAAGTTTCGCCTCCCGGGTTCCCGCCATTCTCCTGCCTCAGCCTCCCGAGTAACTGGGACTACAGGTGCCCGCCACCATGCCCGGCTAGTTTTTTGTTTTGTTTTGTATTTTAGTAGAGACGGAGTTTCACTGTGTTAGCCAGGATGGTCTCAATCTCCTGACCTTGTGATCTGCTTGCCTCCACCTCCCAAAGTGCTGGGATTACAGGCGTGAGCCCCCGCGCCCGGCCAAAATAATTCTTATATTTGTATCTTAGAGATACATAGAAAAGTAGGCCGGGCGCGGTGGCTCAAGCCTGTAATCCCAGCACTTTGGGAGGCCGAGACGGGTGGATCACGAGGTCAGGAGTTCGAGACCATCCTGGCTAACATGGTGAAACCCCGTCTCTACTAAAAATACAAAAAAGCTAGCCGGGCGAGGTGGTGGGCGCCTGTAGTCCCAGCTACTCAGGAGGCTGAGGCAGGAGAATGGCGTAAACCCGGGAGGCGGAGCTTGCAGTGAGCTGAGATCCGGCCACTGTACTCCAGCCTGGGCGACAGAGCGAGACTTCGTCTCAAAAAAAAAAAAAAAAAAAGAGATACATAGAAAAGTATTTATGGATGAAAATGATGTATTTGCTCAAAAACATTGAGTGAGGGGTTGGGGCATGGGTGGTGGCACATAGCTAGAGCAAGGTTGGCCCTGAGCTCGTCATTGTTGAGGTGGGTGATGTGCACATGGGAGCTGATCTTTGCTTTTGTACATAAATGTTAATAATTAATAGGTGAAATATAATTCAGGCAAAAAAGGACATAGGCCTAGAAATAACCAACGGCCCTATTTGCAGCCAGTTTCTCAGGCCTGAATCTCCGTATCTGGATCCAGCCTCCTCTGTCATCAAGGGCTGAGCTTTCCCTAAATTCCTGTTGTCTCCTCAGGAAAGTCGCGGGGCTTGAGTCTTCTAATGCCCTGGGCTGGCTCCTCAACTCCCTGAGGATCCATAATTCCAGTAAATTCCAGAATTCAAGTAAGCCAGTCTCTCCTTAGCTACACAGAGCACTGATGTTCCCATAGCTTCATGGAAGCCAGACTCTGGGATCATCGTCCCAGTGACTAACGGCGAACACTTAGTAAGGGTCCACTGTCTACAGAGCTCTGTGCTCAGTTAGTGTTTCAGCAGATGGGCACATCAAGCACACAGTGAGGATGTAAGTTGCCTTCATAGGGTGACCCACTTATCTGGTTTACTCAGGACTGACTTGGTGTTAGCACTGAAAGTCCGTTGTCTGGGAAACCCCTCTGTCCTGGACAAACCTGTACAATTGGTCACCCTGAGCCCACACCTGGGGGGCCTCCAGTCAGATCTGTCTGGCAGCACAGTCCATGTGCCTTCCACCATGAAACATGGCTTTTCCAAGTTGGTGAGTAGAATGGTCTCAATTTCAAGTGGTTTTCCCATCAATTTTCTTTAGTAGCAATCCATTTTTTAAAATAATGAAAAAATTAATACTGATGAAAACTGAGAAAATAGTGTTGATTGCTAGTTTGACAGACTGTTTTTCTATTTGAGGCTCATTCATACATTCATGTCAGGAAACTGGATTTTCTACTATTCTTCCTTTCTGTTTCACATAAGGGAATTAAGGTATTGGTGTTTCATGGTGCTTGGCAAAGAGCATTGTGGTTCTCAGGGGATTCCTTCCTGGACAGTTTTGTGATCCCTGAGCCTCACCAGGCACTCCTTCCTTCCTCCTGTGCACTGTCTGCCCACCGGCTATCCGCAGGTTGACTGGTATCTGCTCAGATGGAGAAGAGACCATGGGGCTTAGCTTACATCTGATCACTAGCCCTGGAAGGGAGGGCAAACAGGCTTCAACTTGAATGCTGAGTCCAATCGATGGATTGGTAGTGGCTGCCTAGAGTACTGTGTTGAGAAGGATTCTGAAGCCACATCCAGAACTTGGCAAGGAAGCTCTGATTAATTAGTATCGCCTGCCCTGGGACAGGTTATGGAGGTTTGTGCATGTGCCGTATACCTACTATACTAGGGTTAGAAAACACTTTTATTTTCTAGATAATAATTGCTAATATTTATTGGGCACTCTGAGCAGATATAGAAAAAAGTGCTTTTCCTAGTTCCTCACTCAGTGGTCCACACAGAACACTTCTGTGACTTCTGGTCACCAAAATGCGTGGAGATTTTTCCCCGTCAGCAACCAGTTCTGTAGCAGATGCCAGCTGTGTGTCCCATCACTTAATTCAGTTCTGGTACTGTCTACCTGGAAGCAGCATGAGGTGAGGACCTAGCCCCACAAGATTGTCCCTGCTTCAGATGCCAGTCGCAAGCACAGGTGATGTCTTGTGTTTCTAACCGATGGGCTGCTCTTAGGGTTCCCACGACTCCCTCCTTGGAGTCAATTACTTTGCTGGGGCGGCTCACAGAACTCACAGAAACACATGTTTACCAGTTTATTATAAAGGATATTACAATGAGGAAAGAAAATAACCCCCCCTTTTTTTTTTGAGACAAAGTTTTGCTCTCGTTGCCCAGGCTGGAGTGCAATGGCGCGATCTTGGCTCATGGCAACCTCCGCCTTCGGGTTCAAGTGATTCTCCTGCCTCAGCCTCCCGAGTAGCTGGGATTACAGGCACCCGCCACCACGCCCAGCTAACGTTTTGTATTTTTAGTAGAGATGGAGTTTCACCATGTTGGCCAGACTGGTTTCAAACTCCTGACCTCAAGTGATCCACCTGCCTCAGCCTCCCAAAGTGCTAGGAGTACAGGCGTGAGCTGCCACGCCCACCCAGAATATAACTCTTATCTGAGGAATGGGAGCCCTTTCAAATTATTAGGCCCAGAGAGGAGGCATTGAAATGAGACTGCGATCACATCCTCTTTCCCACTTTGAGCTATGTTGCGTCTCTTGAAACTGCTTGCTGTTGCCACGAGTAGCTGTGGATTAACCTAATAATGCCCCACCCAGCATATAACCCACATCCTATAGCGTAACAGTGTATAACCAATTGCTAATCAATGTCATTTCTGTAAACCAGAGAGAATTTCTGACAGAACTTTATATCAGCCATCCCCCGTTTCACTTTTGTTTCCTTTAAAAACCCGCCTGCGATAAAGGCCACATGAGGCTTATATCCAGGATTACTTGGGTCTGAGTTTTTTGGGCAGCTGTCCTTATTTTTGCTCAAGTAAACTGTTTTCTTATTTTTATTTTTTATTTTTGAGACAGGGTCTCGCTCTGTCACCTGGGCTGGAGTGCAGTGGCACAATCACAACTCACTACAGCCTCAACCTCCTAGGCTCAAGTGAACCTCCCATTTCAGCCTCCCAAGTAGCTGGGGCTACAGGTGTGTACCACCAAGCCTGGCTAATTTTGTATTTTTTGTTGAGATCAGATCTCACTGCATTGCCCAGTCTGGTCTCAAACTCCTGGGCTCAAGTGATCCTCCCGCTGTGACCTCCCAAAGTGCTGGGATTCCAGGTATAAACCATCATATCCAGCTCAAGTAAACTCTTTAAATCACATTGTGCACTTCAGCCTCTTCCTTTTAGGTTGACACAGAGGACGCAGATGAATATCCTATGGAAAAGATGTGCAGGGCGAGGCATGGGAAAAGAGTCTCAGAGCTTCCATGCTCTCTCTGGACACACTACCCCCTAGGAACTTCCATGTGTTCCATGTCCAGAAAAAACTGAACCCAGTCCTTTTGGGTTTTTATGGAGGATTCATTATATACGCATAATTGATGAAATCATTGGCCATTGGTGACCAACTTAACCTTTAGCCCCTCTGCCCTCTCTGAAGGCTAGGAGTGGGAGTGAAAGTCCAAATCCTCTTGGCCAGTCAACAGTTAATCCATCAGCACTCAACAAGACACATCGCTTTAGAGATTCCAAGGGTTTTAGGAGTTGTGTGCCAGGAAACAGGGATGAAAACCAAACATGTATATTGTGTCTTGGCCAGGCGTGGTGGCTCACACTTACAATCCCAACACTTTGGGAGGCCAAGGTGGAATAATCATTTGAGTTCAGGAGTTTGAGACCAGCCTGAGCAACATATCCAGACCTCATCTCTACTAAAATAAAATTTTAAAAGTAGCTGGCTCATGTCTGTAGTTCCAGCTACTCAGGAGGCTGAGGCGGGAGGATTACTTGAGCCCAAAAGATCGAGGCTGCAGTGAACTGCAATCACACCACTGCACTCCAGCCTAGGCAACAGGGCAAGACTCTGTCTCAAAACAAAACAAAAACACATATTATATCTTATTATGAGTCACAATACTGTATCACAAGCCCTAAGTATATGCCAGAGACTGTGGCATATGCTTAACACATATTATCGCATCTAATTCTCGCAATGACTCTGAGTTAGGGATTGTTATTATCATCATTTCAGAGACGAGAAAACAGCAAAAAGAAGATAGGTGGGTTACCCAAGTCATCAGGACTTTACAGCAGAACGCCAGTCTCCATGTTCTTGGTGCAATGGTCTGTACCAGTGGTTCTCAAAGTGTGGTCCCTGGACCAGTAGCCTCAGCATCACCTGGGAACTCAATAGAAGAAAAATTCTTGGGTCCCACCCCTGACCCGCAACATCAGAGGCTCTGGGGGTAGGACCCAGCCATCTGGGTTTCAGCAGCCCTCCTGGTAATGGATTCACATTGAACTTTGAGAACCACTGTTCTATCTCTACTGCCTGCTTTTGGCCCCATCCTGCAGCAACCACCCAGTGGAAAGAAGCCATGTGAGCTTGAAACCAAAACACCCCAGTTGCAAAGGCAAAGAGGGCAGGAGTGATAAGGTGGGGCTTTTCTAAGCACCAGAGGCGGTTGCAACATCCCGGAAGTTTAGAAAGCACCCACGGTGCAGGGCCAAAGATTTCTGGTTTATCATCCTTCCCATCCTGCAGCAACCACCCAGTGGAAAGAAGCCATGTGAGCTTGGAACCAAAACACCCCAGTTGCAAAGGCAAAGAGGGCAGGAGTGATAAGGTGGGGCTTTTCTAAGCACCAGAGGCGGTTGCAACATCCCAGAAGTTTAGAAAGCACCCACGGTGCACGGCCAAAGATTTCTGGTTTATAATCCTTCAGCAACACTGCACTCTCTACACAGGTCTCAAGGAAATTTCTGCTCAGCATTTAAAAATCAGACCCTAGCCGGGCGCGGTGGCTCAAGCCTGTAATCCCAGCACTTTGGGAGGCCGAGACGGGCGGATCACGAGGTCAGGAGATCGAGACCGTCCTGGTTAACACGGTGAAACCCCGTCTCTACTAAAAACTACAAAAAACTAGCCGGGCGCGGTGGCGGGCGCCTGTAGTCCCAGCTGCTCGGGAGGCTGAGGCAGGAGAATGGCGTGAACCCGGGAGGCGGAGCTTGCAGTGAGCCGAGATCCGGCCACTGCACTCCAGCCTGGGCCACAGAGCGAGACTCCGTCTCAAAACAAAAAAACAAAAAAACAAAAATCAGACCCTAAAAGAAATAGAGCCTGAAGGTGTTACCCAAAAACACCGGGGTTCACTCACCTGGGGAGTAACAAATGACTCCCCACAAGAACACAGGTTTTGATCAATAGGAGTTTTATTTCTTGGCACAAGTAAGGAGCACACTGGGTGTATTCTCCAAAGAGTGTCTCCCTGAGGGAAGTGACAGGAGGGTTTTATGGGGGTGATGGAGGGAGCAGAGGGTGCATTGCTGCATGGAGAGGGGGGTCCTAGCGGCGCAGGCACAGCAAGTCATCACGCCAGCGCGTGGGTTGCGTGTTATGGTTATAAAGCTACCGCTCTGCCCAGGGTGGATACTTTAGCATGGTCATGAGGAAAGTTCACTGAGGCTCATCTATAAGTTGCTGGGGTCTGTCAGGAGCTGGTTCCAGCTAACTAGGTGACCACATTCCCCAAAGGGTTTGGGAAAACCAGGCTGCAGGGCAGGAGGCTATAAAATACCCTGATTGCTTGAGTGGATTACATTCATGTAGTCCCTGGAGATCCTCCCTGTCTGCTTACATTTTTGGTAAGTTCTTCTCCCTCCTTCCAGGCATTGTTCCTATTCTCCTTTTTTTTTTTTCTTTTTTTGAGATAGATGAGACAGAGTCTCGCTCCGTCACCCAGGCTGGAGTGCAGTGGCACGATCTCAGCTCCGCCTCCCAGGTTCCAGCGATTCTCCTGCCTCAGCCTCCTAAAGAGCTGGAATTACAGGCACATGCCACCACTGCTGGCTAATATTTGTATTTTTAGTAGAGACAGGGTTTCACCATGTTGGCCAGGCTGGTCTTGAACTCCTGACATCAGGTGATCCATCTGCCTTGGCCTCCCAAAGTGCTGGGATTGGAGATGTGAGACACTGTACCTGGCATTTCCGTTCTCCTTTCGTTCATTCACTCACTCATCAAACGTTTGCTGAGCACTGCCGTGTGCCACTCACTGCGTCCAGTGCTGAGGATGCAGATGAGCCATGCAATGGGACTGCTTTTAGTGCATGTCAGTAAGAGGAAGCTTCCCCCGTTCCTCCATGGCACTGCTCCTCCAGCCCCGTTCCTAAGCAGTCCCCAACCTCCAGCCATGAAGGGGTAAGGCCACTTCAGGAAGGAGCCTCCAGGGCTCTGCAACTGTTGTGCCAATTGTTGGATGTGAGGTGGGGAGCATGGACAGGCAAGTGGACCTCGCAGCACAGGGATGGGTGAGTCCATGGAGGGGCCACCACCCAGACGGAGAGCCCAAAAGTCCCGCCAGCGCTCTGGGTCCAGCGGCTCTGCCTGTGGATGCTGTGGCTCGTCCCCAGGGACAGGGACCAAGCAAGGGGACTAACACTTATTAAACACTTACACGGCACAGCTGGTTCTTTCCACCCCGGGGAGTCCTCACAACAGCCCTGAGTGTTATCCCTGGTTTTCCAATGAGGACACAGGAAGACTGAGAGTCTTCTCCAAGATCCCACAGCTGGGAATCAGGTTCCAGTCCATCTGATGACACCCCGGGCTGTCCGATAGCTCTGTGCTGCCTCTGCAGAGGGTGGTCACTGGACCTATCATGCCTCCACGGTATTCCTAGGGGCTGCTTTAGTTCAAGGAGTTTGGTGTAGAAACACAGAGCCTTGTTGGTCTCACCTCTAACCAGCTATGTGGACCCCTTAGGTCTCTTCTCCTTGGAGACCTCCTTTTCCTCATCTGTAGATTAACAAGGTAAGAAGGCCCGGGTCTCTGTCCTCTCTGGCTCCACACAACTGGCCTCTGGTCCCATCTGCCCTTGAACCTGTATCTCCTATACTCCCAGACAGGACCCGCAATGAAAATGCAGGGCCCCTGGCCCCAAAACTATTCAGAATGTCAAAATGCCCTTTCCTACACTATACATGTCTTCCGATCACAAGTTTTGTTGCCCACTCAACACCAGTGGCAGTTTGGAGAAGGGAGAGGCCACCCAGACCCACACATTGGGCCAAGCAGAAGGCACCACAGGCCCACAAACCCCAGCAGAAGGCATGGCCCCTCTCGCTCAAGGAGAGTTGGGATAGGAGTGTTATGATTGGCATATACCAGGTGTGAGTCTGTACCCGGGCACCTGCTAGCAGGTGTGGAGGGAAGGATGGCTCCTGGCTTGGCTGCTCTTGGTGTCAGTCACAGGCCCCTACTGGCAGAGCTTCCTGTCTTCTAGGCACTCCTTAGGACATGAGGTACAGGAGCTCCTACCCTGAGAACATGCAATGGATGGCACCTGGCTTTGCTTTAGGGCCACCAAATTCTGCCAGATTCTATCCAACCAGGGCCAGCTTCGTGAGTATACGATCCACACACAGGTCCCTGTTTCAGAAGGACTTGCTTTAAGCTCTGCTGTCACCATTGTCACACCTGGTGACATTGACACTCGTGGGAGAGACTTTATCTTTTCTGATCCTTAGAACCCCTCTTTATTACTGATTTGGGTCTCTGTGGTGCCTTCTGCTTGACCCCATGTATGGGTCTGAGTGGCCTCTCCCTTCTCCAAACTGGCACTGGTCTTGAGTGGGCAACAAAACTTATGATCTGAAGGAATGTATAATGTAGGAAAGGGCAAGCTTAAAACGGATGTTAGAAAAACTATCTTGCATTTCTGCATTGCTAGCTGGAATGCTCACTCTTGACACCTTCACCTCCCAGGGCTGACTTTGCAGAAGCTGCCATGCTGAGAGGAGGCCCAAGCTCCCCCACATGGACAGACTCCATGAAGATGACCAGTCACCTGACTGCACCCACCTGAGCATCCCCCAGCTGGAAACACCAAAGAACAAAGCAAGACTAGATGTTAGACCTCACGGTTCCTTAAGTCAGGCTAGGCCCTCCCTAGGGCTCCCCTCCTGGCCAGATGGAGGCAAATTCTGTGGGCTTATACAATCTGGTAGAGTCTCCTTAAAACAGAGGTGTAAAATTATTTATCTCATATTAGGTTTGAAAGCTAGTGTTTATTTAGAAGAGACCCATTGGAGAAAGAGGTCTTGAAGCTTGAGCCATGCACCTCTCTGGCTCCAAGTCAGCTGTTTTTGAACTGCAGTCTTCTTTCTTGGTCTAATTGCACTTCTATAACAAAATGCCTGAGGCCAGGTAATTTATTAAAAACAAATTTATTTTCTCATAGTTCTTGAGGCTGGGAAGTCCAAGATCAAGGAGCCAGCAGGTTCAGTGTCTAGTGAGGGCCTATTCCTCATAGGTGGCACTGTCCAGGTGTCCTCATGTGGGAAAAGGAATGAAGGAGAGCAAAGTCTCTCCCTTCGGCCCTTTTTTAAGGACAATAATCTCACCCATGAGGACAGAGCCCTTGTGGCTTAATCACCTCCTAAAGGCCCATCTCTTAATATTGTTGCTCTGGGGATTAAGGTTCAACATGAATTTTGAAGTAGACATGAACATTGAAACCATAGCCCTTCCAGTCCCTCAAAGTGCAGAATATGAGCTGGAAGTGGGAGAGGTCAAGAAATGATCCTTGACTAAGGGAGCTGGATCACCACCACACAAGCAGCAGCAGGGGTAGAGAGCTGGACCTTGGCCTGGGAAGGGGATCCAGGAACATGGCAGGCCCTGGATTCTGGACCTCCAGGGCAGAGCAGGACCAGATGCCAGGCTGACTACCATAGAGGGAGGAATTCCTCCTATTCCCTGTATGAGAAATGAGAATTTTACCATCATCCCTAGAATGCAGAAGCGACATTAGCGACATTAGTGTTAACATTTACACTCTTAATTGTTGTTACTGCATTTGGGACTCCCAGCTCTAGGCAATATGATTGCCAAGCCATTGTCATTTGTTACTCCACTAAGGGACATTTGGGAACATCCTGCCTGCATGGGTTCCAGCGTCACTGCAGCCAGAGGCTGTGTGGGAGACGAGAAGAGACCAGGTGTGCTCCTGCCATAGGGCTCCCCCATCACTGGGTAAACTGAGGCTTGGCCTGATGTCTTTCTAATTTAAAATCACAAGACCAGGACCTGCACCACTGGGTAAAATGAAAGTACCTGCCCCTGTTCAGGAGACAGTGAGAGCTTGGCAGTTGGGATGGGGGTTGGGGGGGCAGAAAAACACAAAAAGATGTACTTAAGAAATGGCTGAAAAACAAATAAAGTGAATGCTAATGAATACTGTACAGACTGACTGAGTATATTCCCAGGTACAGTGACCAGTGTGCGCAGCCAAGTCCACATGCTCAGTTGCGATGGTGGTCAACTCTCTAGCAAGCCCCCAGCTTCAACGTGTGGGCCTTTTTTTTCTCCACTTCAGTTTCAAGTCCCACAGCAAGCTGGTTGGCCCACTGGGCCTGGATCTAGGAACATAGATCCAGGGTGTGGATCTGAGTGTTCCTCCAGCCTTCCCTCCCTTGGATGTCTCTGTGCAGTGGCCTTGCTCTGTCCTGCTGGGGAGGGACTTTCTTAGGCAGAGAGGAGGGCAGTGGCCGCTGACTGCCCCACCTACAGAGACACCAGAGGAAGAAGGGACTTCCAGGTGTATACGTAATGCCCCAGAACTGTCCCATTTGCATTGGCTAGGCACCCACCCCTCAGACCCATCCATTACTGTCACCACCCCCAGGCCACGTGCCCCTTGCCACAGCCAGGAATGACAGGATTCTGAGATTGTGGTTCCGTTGGGAACAGGTAACGTGGGCAAGGGGAGACGGCCAGTCTCCCCCGCAGAGAACAGAGCAGTGCTACCAAAAGAAGAGGGAAAGAGACGCAGAGGCACTAAAATCTCTTATGTCTGCAAGATGTGTGTATGTTAGAGGCAGTGGGGTGCCAGACTTGGGTGGGGGAATAAATCTATTCTTTGTCTGTAATGTCAGGCAGAGGCCAGCAGAGGGAGATGTTGGAATGTGTTGGGATTTGAGGGCCCTCTACCCACAGACAGGACTTGGGAAGCCAAGTTTATTCTCCGCTAAGACATTTCTATCGGTGGTGACCCGGGTGTTTCAATGTACACTAACTTTGTCTTATGTACAAAACTATTTAAAACACTGTATAAAATTACCTTCAGACTACATGTATAAGATGTATATAAAAAAATGAATTTCATGTTTAGACTTGGGCCCCCTCTCCAAGAGATCTCATTCTGTATATACAGATAGTCCAAAATCTGAAGAAAAAAAAAATCCAAAATCTGAAACACTTCTGGTCCCAAACATTTTGGGTAAAGGACACTCAATCTGCATTGAATTAACAGCACCACCCAGACCAGCCAGCCTGCCAGGGGCGTGAGAGCCCTGCATCCACAGTCGCCTACCAGCTCCAGTCCCCACTTGGATTTTCCCCAGAGGGAGGCATTTCCTGGTGCTTTGCTCACCATCTAGGCAGCTGGCCATTCTGAAAGGTCTCCAGGAAATGCCGTTGGGCGCTTTCTGAGACTCTTTAATCAAACCCAGGCCTTCACGGAGCACCCAGGTTGCAAGTGGTGAGTCCAGAGTGCGAGTGTTGTGCTGACAGTGCTGATCCTGCAGAAAGCCCTGGATTTGAAACCCCAGCGGCAAACGAGCCTGGGTCAGCCGCCTGACTTCCTTGTGCTTCTCTTTCCTCTCCCTAATATGGAGATATAGTACTCCTGCCTTTAAAGGTTGATGTGGGCGGGGCGCGGTGGCTCACGCCTGTAATCCCAGCACTTTGGGAGGCCGAGGCGGGCGGATCACTAGGTCAGGAGATCGAGACCATCCTGGCCAACATGGTGAAACCCCCCGTCTGTACTAAAAATACAAAAAGAAATTAGCCAGGCGTGGTGGCGGGCGCCTGTAGTCCCAGCTACTCTGGAGGCTGAGGCAGGAAAATTGCTTGAACCTGGGAGGCGGATGTTGCAGCGAGCCAAGATCGTGCCACAGAGTGATTCCGTCCCAAAAAAAAAAAAAAAAAAAAAAAAACATTCTGGCGTGCCTAGCACAGTATCTAGTACACAAGTGTGCAACAAATATTATAATAATATTATAATCCCTAACACAGACACACATAGGAATAACTTACTTAACTGGTTGCACGTAAATCTATCTCAAATATTTGCAGCTGACCCCTTCAGGCAGGAACAGCCCATCACAGTGGATACAAAGCATTTTAAATGCCTGTGGGCTCCCTGCCTTCTTAAGGACACCTGATCCAACTTTTCCAATTAACTTGAGGTCATAGAACATCAATCAATATATTATGTATTTTTGTTTTATTTTAATTTTTGTGGGTACATTGTTGTATATATCTATGGGTTACATTGGATGTTTTGATACAGCATGCAAAGTGTAATAATCACATCAGGGTATATAGGGTATCCATCACCTCAAGCATCTATCTTTTGTGTTTCAAACAATCCAATTATACTCTTTTACTTATTTTTAATGTACTATTATTATTATTTTTACTATCATCATCTTGTGCTAGCAAATAGTAGGTCTTATTTATTCTTTTTTTTTTTTTTTTTTTTTGAGACAGAGTCTCGCTCTGTCGCCCAGGCTGGAGTGCAGTGGCGAGATCTCGGCTCACTGCAAGCTCCGCCTTCCGGGTTTACGCCATTCTCCTGCCTCAGCCTCCTGAGTAGCTGGGACTACAGGCACCTGCCACCGCGCCCAGCTAACTTTTTTGTATTTTCAGTAGAGACAGGGTTTCACCGTGTTAGCCAGGATGGCCTCGATCTCCTGACCTTGTGATCCGCCTGCCTCGGCCTCCCATAGTGCTGGGATTACAGGCGTGAGATACCATGCCCAGCATATTTATTCTTTCTAACTATTTTTTTTGTACCCTTTAATCATCCCTCTTTCACCTCCATCCTCACCCTGCCCAGGTACCCTTCTCAGCCTCTGGTAACCCTTTCTACTCTTCATCTCCATGAGTTCAATTGTTTTAATGTTTACCTCCCACAGATAAGTGAGAACATGTGATGTTTGTCTTTCTGTGCCCAGCTTATTTCACTTCACATAATGACCTCCAGCTCAATCCGTGTTGTTGCAAATGATAGGATTTCATTCTTTCTTAAATAGCTGAATAGTACCCCATTGTGCATACATACTGTATTTTTTTATTTCTTCGTCTGTTAATGGACACTCAGGTTGCTTCCAAATCTTGACTATTGTGAACAGTGATGCAATAAACGTGAGAATGCAGATACTTCTTCAATATACAGATTTCCTTTCTTTTGGGTATACACCTAGGAGTGGGATTGCTGGATCATATGATAGCTCTATTTTTTGTTTTTTGAGAAACCTCCAAACTGTTCTCCATAGTGATTGTACTAATTTACATTCCTACCAACAGTGAATGAGAGTTCCCTTTTCTCCACACCCTTGCCAGCATTTATTATTGCCTGTCTTTTGTATAAAAGCCATCTTAACTGGGGTGAGGTGATATTTCATTGTAGTTTCGATTTGCATTTCTCTGATGATCATTGATGCAGAGCACCTTTTCATATACCTGTTTGCCATTTACATGTCTTCTTTTGAGAAATGTCTATTCAGATCTTTTTCCCATTTTAAATCTATTATATTTTTTTTTCTATAGAGTTGTTGGAGCTCCTTATTTATTCTGGTTACTAATCCCTTTTCAGATAGGTAGTTTGCAAAGATTTTCTCCATTCCATGGGTTGTCTCTTCACTTTGTTGTTTCCTTTGCTGTGCAGAAGCTTTTTAACTTGATGTGATCTCATTTGTCCATTTTTGCTTTGGTTGCTGTCCCTGAAAGCAAAAAGAAAAGTCTTTTCCCACTCCAGTGTCCTGGAGAGTTTCGCCAATGTTGTTTTTAGTAGTTTCATAGTTTGGGGCCTTAGATTTAAGCCTTTAATTCATTGTGATTTGATTTTTGTATATGGAGAGAGATGGGGTCTAGTTTCATTCTTCTGCATACGGATATTCAGTTTTCTCCCAGCACCATTTATTGAAGAAACGGTCTTTTCCCCAATGTATGTTCTTGAAAACTTTGTCAAAAATGAGTTTACTATAGATATATGAATTTATTTCTGAGTTCTCTATTCTGTTTCACTGGTCTATGTGTCTGTTTTTAGGCCAGTTCCATGCCATTTTGGTTACTATAACTCTGTAGTATAATTAAAGTCAAGTAATTTGATTCCTCCAGTTTTGCTCTTTTTGCTTAGGATAGCTTTGGCTATTCTTGGGTCTTTTGTGGTTCCATATTAATTTTAGATTTTTTTCTATTTCTGTGAAGAATGTCATTGGTATTTTGACAGGGATTGCATTAAATCTATAGATTGCTTTGGGTAGTATAGATATTTTAATGATATCAATTCTTCCAATCCATGAACATGGAATATCCATTTTTTGTGTCCTCCTCAATTTCTTGCATCAGTGTTTTGTAATTTTCATTGCAGAGATCTTTCACTTCTTGGTTAATTCGTAAGTATTTTATTTGTATCTATTGTAAATGGGATTGCTTTCTTGATTTCCTGTCAGATTGTTCGATGTTGACATTT
This sequence comes from Rhinopithecus bieti, assembly GCF_001698545.2. Classification (NCBI taxonomy): domain Eukaryota; kingdom Metazoa; phylum Chordata; class Mammalia; order Primates; family Cercopithecidae; genus Rhinopithecus; species Rhinopithecus bieti. The sequence continues at coordinate 459,449 of NW_016810434.1, forward strand.
ATAAATTTTTTGATTTTGTATGTTGACTTTGTATCCCGCAACTTTACTGAATTTGTTTATCAGTTCTAATAGTTTTTTTGGTTGGGTCTTTAGGTTTTACCAAATATAAAATTATAGCATCTGCAAACAGGGATAAATTTGACTTCTTCCTTTCCAATTTGGATGCCTTTCATGTCTGTCTCATCTGATTGGTCTAGCTAGAATTTCCAGTACTACACTGAATAACAGTGGTGACAGTGGGCATCCTTGTTGTGTTCCAAATCTTAGAGTAAAGGCTTTCAGTTTTTCCCCATTCAGTATAATACTAACTGTGGGTCTGTCATATATAGCTTTTATTGTGTTAAGATATGCTCCTTCTACACCCAGTTTGTTGAGGGTTTTTATCATGAAGGGATATTGAATTTTACCAAATGCTTCTTTAGCATTAATTAAAATTATCATTTTTTTGGTCCCTCACTCTGTAAATATGATGTATCACATTGATTGATTTGTGTATGTTGAACCACCCTTGCATCCTTGGGATAAATCCCACTTGGTCATGATAAATGATTTTTTTAACATATTGTTGAATTCAATTTGATAGTATTTTGTTGAAGATTTTGGCATCAATGTTCATCAGCTATACTGGCCTATAGTTTTCATTTTCTGATGTGTCTTTATCTGGTTTTGGGATTTGGGATTTGGGATTTGGGATTCTACAATGCTGGCCTTGTAGAATGAGTCTGGAAGTATCACCTCCTCTTCTGTTTCTCAGAATAGTTTGAGTAGCATTGGTACTAGTGCTTAACTATTTGGTGGAATTCAGCAGTGAAGCCAAATATGCTATGTTAATTCAATACAGGTCGAGTATCCTTTATCTAAAATACTTGGGACAAGAAGTGTTTCAGATTTCAGATTGTTAAAAAGATTTTGGAATATTTGCTTATATATAATGAGATGTCTTGGATATGGGGCCCAAGTCTAAACATTAAACTTATTTATGTGTTATATACATCTCATACACGTAGTCTAAAGGTAATTTTACACAACTTTTTTTAGTAATTTTGTGCATGGAACAAAGTTTGTGTACAGCGAACCATCAGAAAGCAAAGGTGTCACAATCGCAGCCACCCATGTGGACAATCTGTGGTTGTTTGGCATCGTCATCACTCCTGACTCTGAATTTATATGCCACCGATAGGCAATCATTTTCTTACCATTATTCACATGTAAGTATTTAAGAGTAAAAAATCTTACGTATCATTAATAGAGTGAAAAAATAATATGCTCATCATAATTAAGCCACACAGTAGCATCACCAGAACACCTGGATCAGCTGCAAAACAACAGCCACAAACAATGGCAGGCTTTTGTTGTCATTTTTAGTGGGGTTTGTTTTTTGTGTTTTGTGTTTTGTTTGTTTGTTTGTTTCTGAGACAGGGTCTCACTTTGTCACTCAGGCTGGTGTGCAGTGGCACAATCATGGCTCACTGCAGCCTCAACCTCCCCAGGCTCGGGTGATCCTCCTGCCTCTGCCTCCCATGTAGCTGGGACTACAGGCACATGCCACCATGCCCAACTAATTTTTTTAATTGTTTGTAGAGATGGTTTTCGCTATGTTGCCCAAGCTGGTCTCCAACTCCTGGGCTTGCCATCCTCCCACCTCAGCCTCCAAAACTCTGGGATTAAAGGCATGAGCCACCAGGGTCCAGCTGATGTTGTGTTTTGAATACAAAGTTACTGTGTGCTGTACTTTATTTCGTAGGTGAGAAGAAACATCAGAAGCCGTTGAGGGCCCAGGAAGTGAGTCTTGTAGAGATGAGGAGGTGGTTTCTAGAATATTTCTTCCAGAGTCTTCTGCCTTATTCACAACTGTTTTTGTCTTAAAATCTCTCTTGGATTTTATAAACTGACATGATTTCTTGCTCTGTTAAACCGCTCCAACCCTTCAATAAGCCCATCACATGTTTTCACCACATGGTCTATAGCCACTTTTTCTGCAGTGTTACATTAACAACAACATCTTCATATCTCTGTTATTATAATCAACTTGATTAAGAACCATTTTGGCTTTTTCACCATCAGTAAATGAATGAATAACTAGAGCCTCCTTATTGATGTTGAAAACTTCTTCAATATCCACTTCTCCCAGCGTAGAGACAGATTCTGGAGGGTTTTTTGTTGTTGTTGTTGTTGTTTTGTTTTATGTTTTGTTTTGTTTTGTTTTGTTTTTTGCATATGTAAGGGAGTCAGACATTGCTTTTTTCTCACTTGACATACGGAATCCTTCAAAATCACCACCTTGTTCATTGTCATCACTGAACATAGTTGCAGGCCAGACATTGTTCCAGGCATGTACAACTGTCTTTAGTCACTGTGTTCCAAGAATTTACAACAGCATATATAGCATCCTTCTTGCTAAACTTCTTTTGAAAACCTTGCACACCTACACTTCTCTTTACATGCTAACAGCAGTTTTTATATTTACTCTTTATTGATTTCAGGATACCCTGGTCACATGAATTGAATTAATAAAGCCATGTTTGGGGAAAGTACATGGCATAGACATTATTTTTTATGAGAATTTCAGCCAGAGGATGAGCAGAACAGTTGTCAAGAAATAATAAAATCTTGCAGTCAACATCTAGTTCAGCTTCCTGGCAGTGAGCACAAGCCACTGGTACAAAATGTTTGTGAAGACAATCAGAAAAGATGTCCCTAGTGATTCATGCCTTTCTGTTAGCATAATAATAAACTGATAAGAAATTATTTTTTATTTTATTTATTTATTTATTTTGAGACGGAGTCTCGCTTTGTTGTCCAGGCTGGAGTGCAGTGGCGTGATCTCGGCTCACTGCAAGCTCTGCCTCCCAGGTTCATACCATTCTCCTGCCTCAGTCTCCTGAGTAGCTGCGACTACAGGCGCCCACCACCACGCCCATCTAATTTTTTGTATTTTTTAGTAGAGACTGGTTTTTCACTTTGTTAGCCAGGATGGTCTCAATCTCCTGACCTCGTGATCCGCTTGCCTTGGCCTCCCAAAGTGCTGGGATTACAGACGTGAGCCACCACGCCCGGCCACAAAATTCTTTCCTTGAAAACAGCAAGGATGCAAGCTTTTTCCTATCACAGCAAGTGTACACTTAGCATGCCTGCCGCATCAGCACACCCCAGCACTTATTCTGTCTGTGGCATCCTTAATTCCTGCAAGGTCTGTCTCATTAGCTGTAGTCAGTGTCTTTTGGGGGCAATAATACTAAAACAATGATGCTTCATCAGCATTATAGACTCATTCTGGCATCAGACTTTCATCAGCAATGACCTTGGCAAACTCATCAGTGAATTCCTCCACTGCTTTGTGATCAGCAGATGTTTAGTCACCAGAAATCTTAAAAAATGTAATGTTGGGTCTTTTCTTACATTTCTGCAAACAATATGTTGACTTTTTATAGTTCCCTTTAATTTTTAGTTCACTGTGACACATTTTTGCTTGTTTCATGATCAGCGTACCATTAAGGGGCATGTGTTCATGGCAGTGCTGATAGATCCACTCTTTCAATACACAATTGGGATCTTCACTTTTAGCTTTATGTAGGGTTTTTCTATGTTTCATTAACTTCTTCCGTTCATCACTCAGTGTAGAGCCTCGACAGTTTATCCCTCTGTTTCTTCAGGTCATATACAATGGCCATTCGAACACTATACTCTTCTGTAAGATGTTGTGCATTTGCGCCACTGTCCAGCTTTTTCAACAGCTTGACTTTCTGTGCTATACACATAAATATTTCCTCTTTTACTTTTGCTCTTACGCATAAAGGTATCTGCAGGCCTTTTTGACATTTTCAAGAACATCTCTTCACTACAGAGAAGAGAATTTAAAAAAAGAAAAAACAATGAATAATGCACACACTGTCAGGCCTTGCCCCATGTACTGCATTGTGGGAAACCTGCCACTGGCACATCCAAACTGCACACATATCATTTTGTTACCCTTCGTGGGTGTGCTTGTGTGAAGGAATCTGGGCATGGGCAGAAAAGATACATTGCAGTGAAGGGAACTGGGACTGTCTTTTTTCCCTTGGGGACTCCAAATGAACTGTGTGTTGTACACTTGCATTTTAACTGTGACCCATCACATGGGGTATAAAATTTTCCACTTGTGGTATCAAGTCAACACTCAAAAGTTTTGGATTTTGAGCAAAGTGTGGTGGTGCATGCCTATAGTCCCAGCTACTCAGGAGGCTGAGGTGGGAGAATACTTGAGCACAGGAGATCAAGGCTGCGGTGAGCTATAATTGCACCACTCACTGCACTTCAGCCTGAGCAACAGAATGAGACCCTGTCTCTAAGAAAATAAAATTGAATAAAATAAAATGTAAAAGTTTTGGGTTTTGGAGCATTTCAGGTTTTGAACTTGTGAATCAGGGTTGCTCAACCTGTAACGATTTCAGGGACCCTATCTGATGATAGAGGAACCTCTGGGGGACTTGTTCCTTGATTCTAATTTGTGATGGACACATGTGAAATTACCAAGTAAGTAGCATGTGGATAAGCAGAATAGCTTCTCTCTCAAGGTACGTGTGTAGACTGATGCAGCTACATAGATCTCCAGCACACACACACACACAAACACACTCACACAGACGGTCTCTAACTTACCACATTTACCTACAGGAAGAGCCAACCCCAACCCTCTACTTCTGAGCTCATGTTGCTCTGGGGCAATTATAAATAAACAAATGAAACTCCAAGATCAAAACATCTCCTTAGAACCCAGAACAGATGAAAAGAGTAGAGCAAGAAACTAAGGAAAGCACAAAGCCTTGAGGGCAGAGGTTTGCAACCTCAACTGCACATTAAAATCACCTATGGAACTTTAAAAAATGCCCTTGTCCAACCACACCAAAATTCTGAGTTCTGTGGTCTGGGATAGGGGTTTGTTGGTGTTTTCTAAAGCTCCCAAGTGGGCCAGCCATGGTGGGTCATGCCTGTAATCCCAGCCCTTTGGGAGGCTTGAGGTGAGAGGATCATTTGAGGCCAGGAATTCAAAACTAGCCTGGGCAATACAACGAGACCTCCTCCTCCATCTCTACAAAAAAAATGTTTTAAAAGTTAGCCAGGTGTGGTGGTACACACCTGTAATCCCAGCCACTTGGGAGGCTGAGGCAGGAGGATGGACACCTTGAGCCCAAAAAGTTCAAGGCTACAGTCAGCAATGAAATCATGCCACTGCACTCCAGCCTGGATGACAGAGTGAGACTCTGTCTCTTAAAAAAACATAAAAATAAAAATAAAAAAGCTCCCAGGTGATTCTAATGTGTGGTTAGAGTTGGCAACCCTAGCTTAGAGTCTGGCCTCAAAAGTTTCACTTGACTCTCAGAGTAAATTCCCTAGAGGTTCACTTTACGTTTCTATACTGCCAAATAGTCTGAAAATTAGAGAACTGTTATTGTTCACCAGTATCTTCACATTAAAAGTACTTCCCTCCACTTCTTGGAGGGGAGTAAATCATCCATTTACAACTAAGTGTTCATTAGTTTCTCACTAAATGAGTTCTAGGTCAATGAAGGAAGAAAAGTTGGCAAATGTGGTAAAGGGCACCTGGGTTGATTTGCCACAGCCACAGCTGAAGAGTCTAAGACAGTAGTTTTTAATCAGCCAGCCCAAACTATTAAATCTGATCCTCTGCAGCAGGGCCCAAGGGTCCAAGCATCACCCTCACCCTCCTCCCCACCTTTTTTTTAAAGAGAGACAGAGTTTCGCTCTTTCGCCCAGGCTGGAGTGCAATGACATGATCATAGCTCACTGTGACCCTGAATTCCTCAGCTTAAGCAATCCTCCCAACTCAGTCTTCCAAGTAACTAGAACTACAGGCATGTGTCACCATGTCTGAAATATATACATACATACACACACACACACACACATATACACATATAGCTTGAGAGAGAGTCTCGCTATGTTGCCAAAGTTAGTCTTGAACTCCTGTCCTCAAGTGATCCTCCCACCTCAGACTCTCAAAGCAAGCACTGGACAGCTTCCATAGTTTTAAAAGCTCCCCATGGGATTCCACTGAGCAGCCAAGGATGGGGACCACCAATCTAGTGGGTGAAAGTATCAGGAAGCTGAACATTAGTAAAGGAAAGTAGAAGAAAGATATCACCTGTTGTCAGTGTTGAGGCTGAGAGCACAATACCCCCAAAATACAGTGCTTTGGCATGCTGAGCACTTTTGAATGAAAGGACACTTAGAAGGCCTCAGAAGTTCTCTCAGAACAAGGATTTTCTAACCTTCTCTTTTTTCTCACCCACCAAACCCCCACTATGAAGCACAGGCAGGAGCTCCCTCTGGAGTTCCCTTATGTGACTAGGGAAACCTTCTTCCAAGAGAAATGCAATTTCTTAAGATCCTCTCCTTAGAATGTCATCAAATATGCAGGAAATACTAATTACCAGAGAAGAGAAAAGACTAAAAGTAGTCACCATGCCCAGGTGAATGTTTTTTGTGTTGTGGGGTGTGTGTGTGTGTGTGTGTGTGTGTGTGTGTGTGTTTTGAGATGGAGTTTCACTCTTGTTGCCCAGGCTGGCGCGCAATGGCGCAATCTCAGCTCACCTCCCGGTTCAAGTGATTCTCCTGCCTCAACCTCCCGAGTAGCTGGGATTACAGGCATGCACCTCCACGCCTGGCTAATTTTGTGTTTTTAGTAGAGACGGGGTTTCTTCATGTCAGACTGTCTCAAACTCTTGACCTTAGGTGATCCACCTGCCTCAGTCTCCCAAAGTGCTGGGATTACAGGCGTGAGCCACCATGCCTGGCATGGACGTTTTATCTATTTTTCTGAGGGTAGCTCCAGGAGATTACCTGGGAGACTTTATCTGCATAGTAAGACAACCTTTGTTCACAGTGAGATTCTGCTCCTCACCTTCCCACCATGTGCCCCGGTACCCAGAGGAACTTTGTCCCAGACCATTATCTATCTTCCAGGCCCATTTATTCCCCCTGAAAATCATTTACTAACCTCTCACAATTTCCTGCATTCTCCAATGAAGAGGGCACTATTTAAGCTTCAGCCATCTGACCCTTCTTTGAGTCTCATGTTATGTATGGCTCCTGTTCTTATACATATCAATACATTTGTATGTTTTTTCTCCTTTTAATCTGTCCATTGTCAGTTTGAACGAAAATTATCTTTGCCACTACTTTGAGGAGGAAAATTTTTTCCTCTGCTCTCTTAGCTTTGCTGATTGTGGGTCTGCAAATTAAACTGACAAAATACAGCTTAGAAAGAGAAAATGTAGATTTTCATAATATACATACAGAGTTCACAAGAAAAAATGTGCCTCAAGGAGACGGTTAGAATTTGGGGTTTATATACCATCGGAAAAATAAGTGGGCCTTTAGGAGAATAGATGGGAGATATGACAGTCTTGTGGCAACATTTGTTTATATGTAGTGCTGACTTCTAGTCAGTGATTGTAAGAATCAATTTTTACCTGAGTGTAATGGCTCATGCCTATAATCTCAGCATTTTAGGAGGCTCAGGTTGGAGGATAGCTTGAAGCCAGGAGTTCAAGACCAGCCTGGGCAACATAATGAGGCTCTGTCACTATAAAAAATAAAATAAAATATTAGCCAGACGTAGTAGTACAAGCCTGTGGTCCTAGCTACTCAGGAGGCTAAGGTAGGAGAATTACTTGAGCCCAGGAGTTTGGGGCTACAATGAGCCGTAATTATAGCACTGTACTCCAGCCTGGGTGACAGAGTGAGACCCTGTGTCTTAATAAGCAAACAAATAAAAAAAATCAACCATCCCTGTTGTTCCTGGGGGAGTAATTTATGACAATGGAATTTGAATAGTAGTAGAACATACCACTCCAAAATGTGCCAATTTGGCATAGAATTATTTTGACCTGAAGGCAATTGAGAAGAAGCAAATCCAAGGAAAGCTTTCTGCCCTCCCCCTATTTGCCTAAAAGGAGGACAGAAATTTGTAAAGATGTCCTCCCTCCCCTTTCTACCAGGAAAGACAGAAGTGAGTCACCAGAGAGCTGGAGATGACCCTAGATTCTTATCATCCTGGAGATTCCCCAAAGGAACCTACATAGCAAACCTTACTAACTAGCCCTCATGTACCATTAATCTGCCTATATATTTCCCTTCCCACAAATTGCTACTCTAGAAACTCAAAAGTCTGTTTCCTTTGTCTTGTCACTTCTTTAAGAACTTACTGCTCTTTCATTAAGATGCCATTTTAGTCCATTTGTGTTGCTATAAAGAGTATCTAGGCCGGGCGCGGTGGCTCACACCTGTAATCCCAGCACTCTGGGAGGCCGAGGTGGGCGGGTCACAGGGTCAGGATATCGAGACCATTCTGGCTAACACGGTGAAACCCTGTCTCTACGAAAAATACAAAAAATTAGCCGGGCGAGGTGGCGGGCGCCTGTAGTCCCAGCTACTCGGGAGGCTGAGGCAGGAGAATGGCGGGAACCCGGGAGGCAGAGCTTGCAGTGAGCTGAGATGGAGCCACTGCACTCCAGCCCAGGCAACAGAGCGAGACTCTGTCTCAAAAAGAAAAAAAAAGAAAAAAAAAGAATATCTGAAACTGGGTAATTTGCAAAGAAAAGTTTATTTGGCTTTCAGGTCTGCAGACTGTACAAGAAGCATGGTGCCAGCATCTGCTTCTGGTGAGTGCCTTAAGAAGTTTACCTATGGTGGAAGGTGGAGGGGAGCCAGTGTGTGCTGAGATCACAGGGTGAGGGAGGAAGGAAGAGTGAGAGGAGAGGAGCTGTTGAGCTCTTTTCAATAACCAGATCTTACAGGAACTAAGAGTGGGAACGCACTTGCTCTGGTGAGAATGGCACCAAGGCATTCACAAGGGATCTTCCCCAGGCAATCCAAACACCTCCCACCAGCCCCACCTTCAACACTGGGGATCAAATTTCAACAGGAGAGTTGGTGGGGCCAAACAAATCATATCCAAACCGTAGCATTCTGCCCCTGGCCCCCCACGTCTCATGTCCTTCTCACATTGCAGAATGCAATTATTCCTTCCAATAGTCCCCAGAAGTCTTAACTTGTTCCAGCACTGACTCAAAAGTCCAAAGTCCCATCTGAGACACAAGGCAAGTTCCTTCCAGCTATGAGACTGTAAAATCAAAAACAAGTTGTTTACTTCCAAGATACAATGGTGAAACAGACATTGAGTAAACATTCCCACTCCAAAAGGGAAAAGTCAGCCAAAAGAAAGGAGTAACAGGCCCCACGCAAGTCCAAAACCCAGCAGGGCAGACATTAAATCTTAAAGCTTCAGAATAGTCTCCTTTGACTCTGTCACCCTAAAGGAAAACCCTGAGGCAAACTTAATAGAAATAGGGAGTTTATTTGAGCCAAGCTTGAGGATTGCAACCCAGGAGCATAGATTTGCCCTGAATATACACTCTGAGAAGCAGCAGTTACAAGTGGATTTTTAAAGGAAAAGAAAGGCAATTCCTAAGTTGTTTACCAAGCATTTGCATTAAAATAAGATAAGATATTGATTGGCTGTACATTGTCTTTTGTATCATGAATTCCAGGAACATGAAGGTGATGAGTGAGACAGCTAGTTAGGAACAAGATGTCTTTCAACAATTGTCCCCATCAGGCCTCAGAGCCCAAGCCAAGCCATCACATCCCAGGTGACTTGCACGTAAACGCCCAGATGGCCTGACGTAACTGAAGAATCACAAAAGAATTGCAAATGCTCTGCCTCGCCTTCACTGATGACATTCCACCACAAAAGAAGTGAAAATGGCCGGTCCTTGCCTTAAGCGATGATAGTATCTTGTGAAATTCCTTTTCCTGGCTCATCCTGGCTCAAAAAGCTCCCCTACTGAGCACCTTGTGACCCCTACTCCTGCCCACCAAAGAACAACCCCCCTTTGACTGTAATATTCCTTTACCTACCCAAATCCTATAAAATGGCCCCACACTTGTCTCCCCTTGCTGACTCTCTTTTCGGACTCAGCCCGCCTGCACCCAGGTGAAATAAACAGCCATGTGGCTCACACAAAGCCAGTTTGGTGGTCTCTTCACACGGATGCACATAACATTTTGGTGCCGTGACTCAGATCAGGGGACCTCCCTTGGGAGATCAATCCCCTGTCCTGTTCTTTGCTCTGTGAGAAAGATCCACCTATGACCTCTGGTCCTCAGACCAACCAGTCCAAGGAACATCTCATCAATTTTAAATCGCGGGTACGTGGCCCCCTTTTTACTCTCTTCTCCAACCTCTCTCACTATCTCTCAACCTCTTTCTCCTTTCAATCTTGGCACCACCTTTCAGTCTCTGCCTTCTCTTAATTTCAATTCCTTTCATTTTCTGGTAGNTCTTATTTTGCGCCCCCTCTTATTTTTGTGCCCCAATCTCTTATTTTTGCACCCTAATACCTTATTTCTGCTCCCCGACCTCTTTCCTGCTTTTCTGGAGGGCGAGAACCCCCGAACTCCTTCTCTCTGTGTCTCCACTCTCTCTTTTCTCTGGGCTTGCCTCCTTCACTATAGGCAACCTTCCACCCTCCATTCCTCCTTCTTCTCCCTTAGCCTGTGTTCTCAAGAACTTAAAACCTCTTCAACTCACACCTGATCTAAAACCTAAATGCTTTATTTTCTTCTACAATGCTGCTTGACCCCGATACAAACTTGACAGTAGTTCCAAAGAGCCAGAAAACGGCACTTTAGATTTTTCCATCCTACAAGATCTAAATAATTCTTGTCGTAAAATGGGCAAACAGTCTGAGGTGCCTGACATCCAGGCATTCTTTTACACATCGGTCCCTCCCTAGTCTCTGTTCCCAATGCAATTCGTCCCAAATCTTCCTTCTTTTCTTTCCCTCCCTACTGTCCCCTCAGTCCCAACCCCAAGTGTTGCTGAGTCTTTCTAATCTTCCTTTTTTTTTTTTTGAGACGGAGTCTCGCTCTGTCGCCCGGGCTGGAGTGCAGTGGCCGGATCTCAGCTCACTGCAAGCTCTGCCTCCCGGGTTCACGCCATTCTCCTGCCTCAGCCTCCCGAGTAGCTGGGACTACAGGCGCCGCCACCTCGCCCGGCTAGTTTTTTGTATTTTTTAGTAGAGACGGGGTTTCACCGTGTTAGCCAGGATGGTCTCGATCTCCTGACCTTATGATCCGCCCGTCTCGGCCTCCCAAAGTGCTGGGGTTACAGGCTTGAGCCACCACACCCGGCCCTAATCTTCCTTTTCTACAGACCCATCTGACCTCTCCCCTTCTCGCCAGGCCAAGCTAGGTCCCAATTTTTCCTCAGCCTCCACTCCCCCACCCTGTAATCCTTTATTACCTCGCCTCCTCACACCCTGTCTGGCTTACAGTTTTGTTCCTCCACTGGCCCTCCCCAACCTGCCCAGAAAAATTTCCTGTTAAAAAAGTGGATAGAGCTAAAGGCATAGTCAAGGTTAATGCTCCTTTTTCTTTATCTGACCCTTCCTAAATCAGTTAGCATTTAGGCTCTTTTTCATCAAATATATAAAAAAAAAACTTAGCCCAGTTCATGACCTGTTTAGCAGCAACCCTGAGATGCTTTTCAGCCCTAGACTCTAAAAGGTCACAAGGCCGTCTTATTCACAATATACATTTTATTACCCAGTCTGCTCCTGACATTCAATAAAGCTCCAAAAATTAAATTCCAGCCCTCAAACCCCACAACAGGACTTAATGAACCTCGCCTTCAAGGTGTACAATAATAGAGTAGAGGCAGCCAAGTACCAACTTCTTTCTAAGTTGCAATTCCTTGTCCCCACTGTGACACAAACCCCAGCCACATCTCCAGCACACAAGAACTTCCAAATGCCTGAACCACAGCTGCCAGGGGTTCCTCCAGAACCTCCTCACCCAGGAGCTTGCTACAAGTGCCGGAAATCTGGCCACTGGGCCAAGGAATGCCCGCAGCCCGGGATTCCTCCTAAGCGGTGTCC
>NW_016810434.1:471795-484601 GCF_001698545.2 Rhinopithecus bieti
GACCAGCCTTTACTAGTCAAATCACCCAAGCAGTTTCTCAGGCTCTTGGTATTCAGTGAAACCTTTATATCCTTTACCATCCTCAATCTTCAGGAAAGGTAGAATGGACTAATGGTCTTTTAAAAACACACCAAGCTCAGTCACCAGCTTAAAAAGGACTAGACAATACTTTTACCACTTTCCCTTCTCAGAATTCAGGCCTGTCCTCGGAATGCTACAGGTTCCAGCCCATTCGAGCTCCTGTGTGGACACTCCCTTTTATTAGGTCCCAGTCTCATTCCAGACACCAGACCAACTTAGCCTGCACCCCAAAACACTTTCATCCCTACTGTCTTCTGTCTAGTCATACTCTATTCACCGTACTCAGCTACTCATAAATGCCCTGCTCGTGTTTACACTGCTAGTTTACACTGTTTCTCCAAGCCATCATAGCTGATATCTCCTAGTGCTATCCCAAACCGCCACTCTAAATTCCCTCTTAAAGTAAATAAATAATCTTTGCCAGCAAGGCTATGCTGAGCCTCCTTAAGCCCTCTCTAATTAGATGTCCTAGGTCCTCCCAATTCTTAGTCCTTCAATACCTGTTTTTACTCCTTCTCTCACTTTATGTCTTCCGTTTAGTTTTTCAATTCATACAAAACCGCATCCAGGCCATCACCAATCATTCAAAACCACAAATGTTTCTTCTAATGACCCCACAATATCACCCCTTACCACAAAATCTTCCTTCAGCTTAATCTCTCCCACTCTAGGTTCCCACGCCACCCCAATCCCGCTTGAAGCAGCCCTGAGAAACATCGCCCATTCTCTCTCCATACTAACCCCCCAAAATTTTAGTCACCCCAACACTTGAACACTTTTATTTTATTTTTCTTATTAATATAAGAAGGCAGGAATGTCAGGCCTCTGAGCCTAAGCCAAGCCATCACATCCCCGGTGACCTGCCCTGCACGTATACACCCAGATGGCCTGAAGTAACTGCAGAATCACAAAAGAAGTGCAAATGCCCTGCCTCACCTTAACCAATGATATTCCACCACAAAAGAAGTGAAAATGGCCGGTCCTTGCCTTAAGCGATGATATTATCTTGTGAAATTCCTTTTCCTGGCTCATCCTGGCTCAAAACTCCCCACTGAGCACCTTGTGACCCCACTCCTGCCCGTCAGAGAACAACCCCCCTTTGACTATAATTTTCCTTTACCTACCCAAATCCTATAAAACGGCCCCACCCTTGTCTCCCCTTGCTGACTCTCTTTTCGGACTCAGCCCGCCTGCACCCAGGTGAAATAAACAGTCATGTTGCTCACACAAAGCCTGTTTGGTGGTCTCTTCACGTGGAGGTGCATGACAGTCCCCAGGGATGGGTGCTGGGGAATGAAAGGGAGGTGAGAAGTATGATGGGATGAAAGTCCCATGCTCATGTCTCTCTGTGCCTGATACATTTTGCATGCCTCACGTAGCTCAGACTGCTCTAAGCTATTTTACTTTTCTCAACTCTATGTCCTGCATCCTGGGCACACTGGTGCAAGGGGTGGGCTTCCAAGACTTTGGGCAGCCCTGTGTCCGTGGCTTTGCTAGGTAAAACCCACATGGCTGTTCTTATAGGTTGAGGTTTAATACCTGTGGCTTTTCCAGGCTGAGGTTGCAAGCTGCTGTCCCACAACTCCACTAGGCAGTGACCCAATGGGGGCTCTGTGGGGACTCCAACCCCACATTTCCCTTGGCATTGACCTAATACAGGGTTTCTGTAGGGGCTGTGTTCCTGCAGGAGGCTTCTTCCTGGGTACCCAGACTCTCTCATACATCTTCTTAAATCAAGATGGAACCAGCCAAGCCTCTACCACTCTTGCATTCTTCATGCCTGCAGACTTAACACCATGTGGAATCTGTCAAGGTTATAGCTTGTGCTCTTTCAAGTGGTGGCCCAAGCAGTTTCTGGGACCTTTTGAGCCATGGCTGGAGGTGGAGCAGCAGGGATGCAGAGAGCACCATCTTGAGATGGTGCAGGTAAGTGGCATCCTGGGCATGGCTCCTGAAACCATTCTGTCCTCCTATGCCTCTGGCCCTGTGATGGAAGAGGTGGCCTCGAAGATTTCTGAAATGTTTTGGGGGACTTTTTCCTATTGTTCTAACTATTAGCACCTGGCTTTCTTTTATCCATGCTAATCTCTATAGCAAGTGATTGCTCAGCCAGATTCCTCACCTGAAAATGCTCTTTTTTTCTGTGCCACTGGCCAGGCTATGGATGTTCCCAGTTTTTATGCTCTGCTTCTCCTTTAATTGTAAATTCCAACTTAAATTCATTCCTTTGCTCTCAAGTTGATTTAAGTTGTTAAAATCAACTTGTCACTAATCAAATACTATGCTGCTTAGAAATTTCTTCTGCCACATACCCTAGGTCATCACTGTTATATTTAGCCTTCCACAAAGTCCTAGGGCATGAACACAGTGTGGCCAAGTTCCTTGTTAAGACATAACAAGGGTGACCTTTGCTCCAGTTCCCAATAAATTCCTCACTTCCATCTGACACCTCCTCAGCCTAGATTTTGCTATCCATATTTCTATCAGCACTTTGGTCACAACCACTTGATTAGCCTCTAATATTTTAAGTTCTAGACTTTCCATCATCTTCCTGTCTTCTGCTAAGCCCTGCAAACTCTTCCAACCTCTGCCCCTTATCCAGTTCCAAAGCCACTTCCATATTTTCAGGTATCTTTATAGCAATACCCACTCTCAGAATCAATTTTCTTAGTCTGTTTGTGTTGCTATAAAGGAATACCTGAGGCTGGGTAGTTTATAAAGAAAAGAGGTTTATTTGGCTCATGGTTCTGCAGGCTGTGCAAGAAGCATGGCATCAGCATCTGCTTCTGGTGAGACCTCAGGAAGCTTCTACTCATGGTGGAAGGTGAAGGGGACCTGGTGTCACACTGTGAGAGAGGACGAAAGAGAGGGGAGGAGCTGCCAGGTTCTTTTCAACAACCAGTTCTTGCAGGAACTAAAACTGAGAACTCACTCACTCCCATGAGAATGGCACCAAACCATTCATGAAGGATCTGTCCCCAGGATCCAAACACCTCCCACTAGACCCACCCTCAACACTGGGGATCATATTTCAACATGAGACTTGGAGGAGCCAAACAATCCCTATCCAAATCATAGCCGATGCTGTACAAACCCAAGTTGTATCCACCCTTTTGAGTTTGCCCATTCAAGCGTAATACACATTAATAAACTTTTGTTTGCTTTTCTCTTGTTAATCTTTCTTTTGTCAGTTTAACTTACGGGGCCCAGACAATGAACCTAAGATGGGTAGAAGGAAAACAGTTTTTCCTCCTCTAGAAGTTCTTGGAAAGCTCTGTTTTTAGGCTGATAAAAGGCCATCACCAATCATTCAAAACCACAAATGTTTCTTCTAACGACCCCACAATATCACCCCTTACCCTTTTGTTTGTTTAGGACAAACAAAAACAATACCATTCTCATATGCCTTCAATTCAAAATAACGTGTATGTCATAGTGGTGTGTTCTGGGCCCCTTTACTATGAAACAGCTGTGGCCAGGCCTTCTCTCCTTTGACTGTCAAATAGAGCAAATGTGTGTGTTTACCCTGGGGCACCATCTGTCTGCTGGGCACCCCTTGCTCAAACCTCAACTCTAGGCCCCTCATTCATCTTCAGTGGGGAAGGCTGACGCCACAGGGGAGGACAGAGAAGACATTTGAGCATTATGCACCTGGGACACAAGTCATGCGTACCTTCCAGCCCACTTGTACCCTATCCTAAGCATGTTAACACACTCCCTATGTCTTTCCCTCCCTTCCTGCTGTGTGTTTTCAATTGATCTAACACTCCATGTTACTCAGGCAGCCTAATTTGCCCCATGAGCCTTTCTATTTTGTGAACTCTGTCTCGGCCTGTCTGGTGCTGTACTTAGAGGCTTCCATAGCAAAAAGATAATTCTCTACATGACAGAACTTGGACAAAGATATTCATCAGTGTGGTTGGCTGGGGGGGGACTCTGAAGTGACCTAGTTGTTCACCACTAAAATGAACAAATAAAATGCAGTGGATGAATAGCAGGGTAATCACAGCAGTGAGAGGCAATGAACTAGATTATGAGCTTGCAAACTTTTTTTTATCATGAGTCACAACATAGAAATACCTTTTACATTGTAACATGGGATCTATCTATCTGTATCTATCATCTATCTATCCATCCATCCATCCATCCATCCATCCGTCTTTGAAAAAAATTTGCAAAAATACATTTAATTATGTCTGAGGCACTCTGACATTTTCTATTCATTTTTGATAAATGCTAGTTATACTCCTACCAAATTCGTTTCACTAGTCACTAGTGGGGCCTATGCTTTCATTTGCAAAGCATTGACTTCAATGTACATCAACAGAGATGGTCTTACATCATGCTGTTGGGTAAGAAGAGTAGGAAACAGAACAAGATTTATAGCACAATGCAACTCAGGAAACAAAATCCACACACACTCACACAAGGATACACACTTGGTTACAGATATATATCAAACACATTAGAGGGTGTGCCTCTATAGGGAATGAAAATAGAGTCTGAGGAAGAACATGTAAAACCAATCCCAGAAGGACCTTGAATGTGAGGATTCTGTCAATACGCCATGATCGGAGAAGAATGGTTAATGGCCTCTGAACCAGCTAAACAAAACGATGGGATGGAGGTGGGCCTCCTGCTGGAAAAGAAGTTTGAGAATCACATAAATATTCACAAAGTACTTAGGAGCTGGAGAATGTTGTGTTTAGAATTCTTTAAATATATCATTGAAATCAGTTCATAAGGATACAATATCTTCTGGTGCAAAGTTGGAAGAGAGAAGGGTCCCCTGGCCATCAGTGTAGGTGAGACCAGCTGAAAGGAAGTGTCGGCTTAGAAGTTTGCAGTCACAGAACAAGGCTGGCCAATGTACCCGCCTCGTGCTTCAGGGGAGAGGGCCTGGGACCAGGGCCACCTGCCCCCAAGGAAGAGCTCTCTGTTGGGTGGACAGCCCTGCCTCAGTGCTAGCTCCTTCTTGTCCATAGTCCCTGTGGCCCAGGAGGCCATGCTTAATGCCACATGACCCTGCACCCAGTCCTTGGTCACAGCTTTAGGGGACAGCGATGGGCCCCTAGCTCTGGAGGAACTGGCTCTCAGACTGCTGGGTTATCATTAAACTGAGCAGCCTAGATCTACTGGGCTACAGAGATTCTCCCTGAGGAATCTGAGCCCGGAAGTAGAGAGATCATTTGCCATGAGGGGTGAGGGCTGCTGTAGAGCCGCCATGAGCTGGAGTCCGGGCAGGAGGCTGCAGTGGGTGGCGAGGTGGGGAAGGCAGATGGTGGTGGGATAGCGAGATGCAGATGTTGCAAGTATGGCTGGGTTATCTCACCAGCACAGCAACAGGGCGGGTCTTACAAGTTCAACTCTTAAAAGGGCCAGCAGGTGACATGGAGGACAGACAGAGCCAGGGGTAAGACTGGTGGGGCCCACAGAGCATAGCCTGTCCATAGGGCAGCCCTGCAGGGCTGTGGCCATTGTTCCCATCTGGCCAAGTGATCCTCAGGGTTCCAGACTGTCTCATTTTCAAGAGAAGTCAGGGTTGGGGCTCAGAAAATGATACCCCAAAATGTGGTGCTTTGACTTGCTGAACTGAAGAAAAAGCCTCTGACCGTCTCTCTGATCTTCCCTGGCTCCATCCTTACTCTCCCAAAGAAAAGAACGAAGTTGTTCTCTGAAGTTTCCTAATCTGCCTAAAGTCTGGACCCACTGAAGAAGAAAACAATGACTCCTGGTCCTTTCCCTAAGTTTTCATTAACCGAACATGGCAGGAAGACCGAAGTCTGTCAACGTACCTGGGCAGGCTTTTGTCCCAAACTATTGTCTGCTCTGCAGGCTCAACAGACTCTGTCCCAGGCCATTGTATGTTCTTCAAGACCACTGAATTCCCCTAAAGATCACTTAGCACCCCTCTGAAATCATTCACACTTCTCCATCTCCCTCTCCCCTAGAAACAAGAGTACAGAACCATCTGTACCCCATTGTGCGGTGGGGCGACCACGCTGTGATTCACCCCCTTGCGTGCTAATACATTTCAGTGCCACAACTCCTTTCTCAAGTTGACTTTTCAGCAAACCCTCAGAGGGTAAGGGAAGTTTTTCCTTGACTGACCCCTACACCAGAAATCCAGAATTTAGCCTAAAATCCTCAACTTTTCTTTTCTCCTTTTTTTTTTTTTTTTTTTTTTGAGGTGGAGTCTCACTCTGTTGCTGAGGCTGGAGTGCAGTGGCGTGATCTTGGCTCACTGCAAGCTCCGCCTCCCAGGTTCACGTTATTCTCCTGCCTCAGCCTCCCGAGTAGCTGGGACTACAGGTACCCGCCACCACACCTGGCTAATTTTTTGTATTTTTAGTAGAGAGGGGGAATTTTTTTTTTTTTTAACTAAAAACACTTTGAGGCTGGGCATGGTGGCTTATGCCTTGGTAGGCTGAGGTGGGAGAATTGCTTGAGCCCGGGGGGTTGAGGCTGCAGTGAGCCATGATGATGCCACTGCACTACAGCCTGGCCAACAGGGTGAGACCCTGTCTCAGAAAAAAAAAAAAAAAAAGCCACACCCAACACTTTGTGGAAAAAACAATACAGGACTACAGGCTGAGGATGATGGGCAAGTGCTGGCTGAAGGTCCGAAGTCCATCCCCTTACGCTATTCTCATGGGGAGGCCACCCTGCCCCAAGTAAATTCCCCAAGAGATCCCAGTTTCCCGTATTGCTCCTCCCAGACCCTTTGACCCAGACTGCTTTCCTTGTAAACATCTAATCTAACAACCTAAGTGGTGGGGTGTTTCCCGGGTTTCCCCAGAGCTTAGACAAAGCCCTGTGTAAACCATTTAAATTCCATAGTCATCAGCCCAGTTATGCCCAGTACTCATGCCCACGCTGTTTCTTCTTCGTCCCTCATTGGTCATTCCGCGCTCACCAACCAACTCCTGGTGCCTAACTTTGCTTCTTGGGCATTTTGATCCCAGCAGGGGTACCCCGATGAGGAAAGAACACAGATCCACTCTGGGGAAGAGATGATCTGGCAGTCTGTGCTGTACGATAACTCTGGGTGCATTTGTTTACTGTCTCCAAGAGACTGAGTGTCCAGAGTATGCTGATGAGTATAATGTCCAAGTCTGCGAAGAAAAAGTTGATGGAAGCCTCTCCCGTGGGGGTTCGGCGTGTGCCTGGAAATCTGTGGGGTCCTGATGCCTCCAACTGTCTTGAGGGAGGACTTGACTTTGGAAAGGCAGGCCCTACAGAAAGGCCACCCTCAAAGGTCCCATCTACATCATTCTCCCTCTCCCCACCTCTCTGGTACCACCTCTAAATACAGAAGCACCTTCAAAAAACTCACGCGGGGGAAGTTTCCCATATATAGACACGTTTAGGAGAAAGTTTCCCATATACAGACACATTTAGGAAAGATACTAGTTCCTCGTTTCATTCATCGCTTCAAGCATAGCCAGCCCACCCCTGCATTCCCCCTTAGATGCTGGGTGTCCCCGATGAAGCTGCTGACTGACAGGCCCTTTCTTCAGTTGCAAGGTGAACATCATACCTGTGATCCTTCCTCACCCAAGAGAAAGGCAAGAAGGAAAGACTCAGGGCAGGGTGGGGAAACTCTTTGGCCCCCAGCCAGCTCACATTAAAATGTGGTAAACAAGGTCTGTGTTGCAATCAGGCGCCTGAGAGGAGGTCAAGGAGGTTGAATGCCGGGCTGGGGCTCAAGGCAGAGGAGGCAAAGGGCGTGGGGAGGCCTGGCTGGAGGGAAAGGAACCCAGCCTGGAAAGGTCTGGAATCAGGGAAACCATGGGGTGGGGGCTGGGAGAAGAGGAAGACCTGGTGGGTAAAGGCGGGGCAGCAGGAGGAGAGGAGAGGGAAGAGGCCATGGGCCACAGACAAGGCAAGGCCTGGGGAGGTCAGAAGTACAAGGCACAGGCAGCAGGGGGAGTGGGTCATCCTGGCACCACACAGCTGTAAAGCTTGCCCAGTGAGCTTCAAGAGACTGCTCCTTGCCGACTCCCTGCTATTACCTCTGGGTGTTTGAAGTGTGTCTGCCCCAACTCGTCCTTCCCAACTTCCATCTCCTCAAAAGAGAAACCTCCAGCACTGGGAACTACCTCCAAGACTAAATCTCCGCACAGAGGAGTCACCTCTCAGATCTAAGTTTCCCTGGGAGCAGGGACCACCCAAACTTAGAGCCCCTGGAAACTGGATGGTCAAGATCATGAGTTATTCGGACTTATGCATATGTGGGCCAGGACAGTGCACCTGACACCTTATGCACATTGCCTCATGGGATCCTCACGACACCAGGAGGGAGATGCTTTCCAATTGACAGAAAACTGAGAAGCACAGAGTGGAAGTATTTGCTCAGAATGCGTTCGAAGCCTGGTTCCTCTGTAAGCAAGCCTTATTGACCAACCCCTATTTAGGGACTGGGCATGGAGTGGTGAAAGAGGGAAAAAGTCCCAGCTCTCATGGAGCTCATGATATTTTAGAGAAGGAAAGAGACAATCCAGGAAATAGACAAATAGCCACGTTCAGCTAGTGATCAAGAATTTACAAAGGTAAAAGGGTGGCAAGTGGCGGGGGCGGGTGTTATTCTGGCTGGGAAAGTCAAGAGATGCCCCTGAAAAGGCCCTAAGGCCCTGCAGACACCCAGGGGAAGGTCTTGGCAGGAAAGTGGGGGGATGGGGGGCCAGGAACCAAAGCTTCATGAGCCTTGGAAAAGAGGGATGGGAAGATGCTTGAAGGGACAGAGGAAGTGAGAGTGAAGGCTGTTCCACAGGCATCCAGGCTAGAGAGGAGGGGATCTGGGGTGGGCTGAAGTCAAGCAGGCGCTGGAGGGGCAGAGAGGAGAGGATGGAGTATATGGAGGGTGTGAGGGCAAAGAGAGCAGGAGGATGTGGAGCCTGAACTAGGGAGGCCCAGGAAAGAGGAGAAATGGAGAGGTAGGTTTTGACTGTAACACTCAAGCACTGTTCCATTGACAGGGACTTTGTCTTTTTCTTCTTTGTCCCTCATTGGTTAGGACAGTGGTGACTACACAGTAGGTATTCAATCACTTCATTCATTTAGTCAATGAATATTTATTGAGAACCTACTACATGCCTGGCTCTGTCATAGGCACCGGGGATACACTGGTGAACAGGACAATGTCCTTGGCCTCTTGGAGCTTACATTAAAAGGCGGAGACAGGACAAGTAAATATGTGTATGTGGGCAGAAGGGAAAAGAGAATGGAGGGGCTGTTTTAGATGTGGGGGTCGTGATAAGGTGACATCTGATCCCAGACTTTAAAGAAGTGAGCTGGTGAGTCTTAAATGGGAGAATCTCGGGGAAGAACATTTCAGGCAGAAGCAGCAGCAAGTACAAAGGCCCCGAGATGACGAGTGTTTGTTGACCGAACAACAGATCTAGTGCTTGTTGACTGAATGATCAGGAATTGTGTCCCTACCAGTACACCTGAAACTCTCTAAGGAACATGCCTGGGTCTTCCTCATCAGAAAAGAGTGGTCAGAGGAGTGGGAGGGAGCCACTTCCTGCCTTTCTTTACGCAATTCCTCTTTCCCCAGCCCTGGCCAGGCCTAGAAGCAGGGGTCAGGGAGGGTCAGGTGCTAAGTCTGTCACAATCTGGAGAAAGGGCAGAGAAAGTCAAAGAATAGGCAGGCTCTGTGCTGTCCCACAGCCCAGCACTCATGCCCACGCTGTTTCTACTTTTAACACCTGGGGGTCCACCCGGTCATCCAACCCCCACCTCTGCCCCTGCCATGACCCCCCTCACACTAAAACTCCTTACTTCTCTGGTCATTCTCCTGGCGCGTTATTTGTCTCTGTAGGGTTTAAGGGAAAGCTTCTTCACCCTCTGAAGTTTCAATGAAAAATAAACTCACAAAAGGCACATTAAATGGAGAAAAAGGTATATCCATGAACTCAATGTGTATACCCGGGGAGAATGAGAAAGTGATGCCCACCCCTCAGCAGTGCTCAGAAGCTTCTATACTATCCTGGCAGAACAGGTGATGGGAGAGGGGAGAAGAGGAATTCTGTAGAGGACTGAATGGATCAGGGAATAGAGATTAACTTGCCGGGTGTGGTCACATTCTTGGTCCTACAGGGAGGAGGAGAAAAACAATCGTTCCTTTTGGTGGGTCTGGATGTTAGGCAGATAAAGGAACTTCAATTTTATCCTGTGTTTTGGGAGAGATGGTGAAGGGAGGGAAGGTCAGAGAGACCTTTAGACTTCTTCAGTTGGGTAAGTCAAAGCGCCATGCTTTGGGACTTCTGACCCCAATACTTCTCTGGCTATCTCACCAGGATTTGAGAGGGCTGTGGATGCTGCCACTCCCCACACCACTCCCCACACCACCCCAACCCCCTAAGACACAGAGGTACCTAGGAGACTCCAGGTCTTAAAGTCTTAGCTCAGATTCCACCCAGATTCTGGCCATATTCCCAGTCCTCATGTGAGCATAAGATGATCAGAACTGGATAGTCACTTCCTCTTTATTATTCTTAAGTCATTTCTGCTTCTCCAACTATCTTGCTGACAAAGACATGTTGCTCTAAATTCTACTGATTCAAGACTTTTCTATTCTTACCAACAAAGCATAACAGGCTGTGAGAAACATGCCTGACCACACACAAAATTGGAAAAGGCATGCAGTGGGTGCAGATGACCCGACCTAACTGTTCCTTCTGATTTTAATTCCAGGCACTTCCCTCTTGGCCAGGTGAGATGCTATGATCCAGAAGGTGTCTCCCACAGGGCATTCTTAGGGCTCAGTGAAAGGACCCCCCACCCCCAACAGGACAGGTCTTCCTTTCCCATGTGGGCTCTTTATCCAGAACCCAGAGCTGCGGAGGGTCTGGCTTCTGGGACCCTTGACTGGGGAGAAAGCAGGTGGGGGCCACCGAGGGAAGGCCGGAGAGCAGAGAGGCACCAGGCTGGCTGAGCCTGGCCAGCTGCCCTTTGCCTTAGCTCAGTGGTTATCAAAGCCTGGCCCCCAGGCCAGCAGAACCAACATCACTTGAGGCCTACTCAGCCAGAAACTCTGCAGTGGAGCCTCCCAATCTGTTTTAACAAACCCTCCAGGTGACTCTGGTGCAGAATGGTGGCAAGAACTCAAACCTGGACTAGGCCTGCCGGGTAAGTGGAGTCCTGGCTCTCCGGCAGACTCAAGTGTGGGTGGCCTGGACCAAGCCCGCCTGTGCCTGGGCCATTTCTCCATTTGTCAAGCCCTAGGACTGGGGTAAAGGATTTGACAAGGTCTCTTGGGCAGGGATGGAATCAGATGAATATCTAAGTGGAAGATACATAGACAATTGTAACTACTCCTCTTTCTCACATGGCTCTAAAGGGGAAAACAGATGAGTGCAGTTGCTTTGTCTTTGGGTAAAGTCACCAGGAGCTGCCTGCCTGAGTGAACCAGACAATTTAATTTATGCCATTTAGTGAAGGGTCTTGCTTTACCACCACATTTGAGGAGGGGTGGCATGGAAGCCTCTCTGTTGGAATTTGTGACCCTTGGACGCTTCTCCCACCTCCACCCTTTTTGGGCGGTAAAAGCTTTTAGGTGCTGCCTCTTTAAGAACTCAGATCTGGCCAGAGGCCGTGGCTCACCCCTGTAATCACAGCACTTTGGGAGGCCGAGGTGGGCGGATCACCCGAGGTCAGGAGTTCCAGACCAGCCTGGCCAACATGGTGAAACCAGTCTCTACTAAAAATACAAAAATTAGGAGGGTGTGATGGGGCGCGCTTGTAATCCCAGCTACTCGGGAGGCTGAGGCAGGAGAATCGCTTGAAAGAGTTTGGGGTTTGAACCCGGAGGGGAAGGTTGCAGTGAGCCGAGATCGCGTCATTGCACTCCAGCCTGGGCGACAAGAGCAAGACAATGTTATAAAAAAAAAAAAAAAAAAAAAAAAAAAAAAAACACCTCAGTTCCTATCGAAAAAATAACCACATTTGTTTGGCGTTTTTGCACTTTTAATAGTCCCTGAAGAGTTCAGGAGGAAAGCAGGGTTTTACATCCCCTTTGAGGGACGCAAGTAGGATTGCCCAAAAGGTTCCACTCCGTTTACACTTAGCGAGGGCCCGGCAAGAGCCCCACCTTTCACATTCATTATTTCCCTTACTAACCGAGGCTCCGAGACGCTAAACAAGTAGCCCAAGGTCACACCGCAGGGTGAGGGCAGTAGAGCCCCGGCGCGTGCCTCCTCCCTTCGGACCCTGCCGCGTTCCCAGAGGCTCGACTCTGCAAGCTGGAACAGGAACCGAACCCTCGGGCCCTCTGTCGCCTTCCCGGCCCTCGAGGAATCTGCGCCCCAGGCGAAGCGGTCCTCGGAGGTTCGGGAGCGTCGGAGTGACTTCCCGATCCTTTACCCTGGGACCCGAGGGATCCCTCTCCCCGAGTGCCGGGTCCTCCCCGCGGCTCCCCAGGGGCTCCTCCGGCCGCCCTCGCTGACTCAGCGTAATCTGAGCTGCGGAGGGCGGCGGGGCTGGCGGAGCCCGCACGGGGTTAATTGCCGAGCTTTGAACGCCCCCTCCCGCCCCGCCCGCCTCCAGCAGCCGCCCCGCCCCCGCGGAGAGGTCCCGGGCAGGCGCCAGCGGCCGCAGCAGAGCAGCTGGAGGGAGCGAGGCTGCAGCGCGGCCGCCGGGCGCAGCATGACTGCCATCGGCGTGCAGGTAGCCGGCGCCCGGCGAGGCGCTGACCCGGGGTGCTGCCCGCCGTGGGAGGTGGG
>NW_016810434.1:484803-523648 GCF_001698545.2 Rhinopithecus bieti
TCCGGCGTCGGCCCGGGGGTGTGAGCGCCCCCCGTGCCCGCCCCCTGTTGCACACCGGGGTCCGGAGGAGGCTGGGCGGGGAGCAACCTCGAGGAGCCTGCCTCGCATAGCTGCTCCCGGGGCGCGGACTCTGGCTGCCTCTGTTCGCGGCCTTGCAAGCACCCGAGGCTCCCAAACTTCACTGAGAAATATTTCTTCTCTTTGGGGTCACCAGTGACTTACTGGTCGGTTTACTATAAGGGTTCCCCTTTGTGAGAAATGAGGCGCATCTGGGGTGGAGGAACAGAATCGACTTGCAAAGTGAGGCTTATGTAACAGGATGCGTCTCTCGGGAAGCTAGACTTTTCTGGGGGTGGAGGTTAGGAAGACTGTCTCCCTCCCCAAAGCTGCGTTTGGGGTGCTGGGCTGGGGGTGGACTCGCTGAGGCGCGAGTCCTGTGGGAAAGGCTCTGGGGAGGGAAGAAGCCCGTGTCTCCGAAGCCTTGGCTTCTCCTTAGCGGAGTGCAAGATGTTTATGTTGGCTAAGAACCTACACATTCCTACCCGCTCCCTCGGGTCTGCTGCTCCCCGAAGGGAAGTCAGTGGGTGGCGGTACCGCTCCCCAGCGGGCGAGCTTCTTTTCCGCCCAGCTCGCCCGCTGCAGAGTCTAGCCGCTGGACTGTCCCCGGGATTACAGGGGCCCGTTGACTTCGTGTTGAAACGCTCAGCCACAACACTGACTAGTAGATACTGTTCCGCCCATTTTATGGATGAGGTAACCGAGACTCGGAAGTAACGTGCCCTCAGTGGCTGGACGAGGAACAGAATCAAGATTCAAACCCAGGCTTTCTGACTCCAAATCCCACTGGCTCCTCCTGCCTTTACCTAACGGGAGAAACCCTATCCACAGGCCACCCCCAAAACCTCTTCTATAGCCAGGACCTAGGCACCTGGGCGAAGCTGGGCATGGGGCGCAGGGAGTTCCTCCCCTTTGTTTTGGAGCATGTCTGGAATCCTGGCCAGGCAGCGTGCTGGGACAGACCAGGTGTGGTCCCTCCCCTCCAGGAGCTTACAGCCCATGTGGGGAGAGAGATTTGGTAACAGGGCATGGAGGGAGCGAATGCTCAATTAAGAGGTGCAAAAGTTGCCAGCCGGGGAAGAGGAGGAAGCCTGGTAGCAAGGTGAGAGCTCAGCTGGGGAGGCCACAGGCTCCAGGGGAAGGGTGGGTGCTCTGGCCACTTCTGGGGTAATAACTCTTCATCCCTACAACCATGACTTGCCAGGGGGCATACACAGGTAGGAAGCAAGTTCTGGGTCATGCAGGCAGGGGTGGGCCCAGCTGGGGCTGAGAGGAGCAGAGGCAGGGCCGCTCATCAGAGGCTGTGAACTTCCAGGATGTTGATGATGGTCATGGCCTCACCTGGGCGGCAGGGGGAAAGTGGGTGATGAGGGGGAGCAAATACTGGAGACATGTTGGGGATGTGGCGAATGAATTGGGAGGAGCTTAGGTTGTCTACCTGGGGGTGCTTTGGTTAAGGGGAACACATGAGGCCCTGAGTTAGAGGAGGAAGACCATGACATTGGACTCAGTACCCCAGTAGTGTCAAGTGACCCTATTCTATAGGTCACAAGAAATCATTCAGGGTTACAGATGAAAAAGGAAAATGCTTACATTTTTAGCGGAGAAGTTAAGGCTCAGAGAGATTTAAGTGATTGCCTTAAGGTACCCTGCAGGGGTCCTCTAGGTCAGGGGCAGGACTTGCCCCCCCGCCCCGTAACTTCTTTTCCACTGCATACCTGTCCAGCTGGCCTCCAGGAGCCATTTCAGGCCCTGCATCACTGAAAACTGGCGGAGGTGCCGGGTGGTTAGGAATGAAGACTTCAATATGTGTTGTTACTAATATTAATAGCTACCATGAGTTGGGAGCAGTCTGTGTACCATGCATCTTTATACACAGGATCTCATTTGGTTCTTGGGAGTTTCGGTGGTGGCTGGAGAGTTTCAATGAAGCTCTGCTTTGGGGCAGGAGCGGGAGGAAACGAGATGAGGTCAGCTGTCTTCACTTTCTGATTCAGACGTGACATCTAAGGGCCTGGAGGTTAAAGTCCAGTCTGCCTAGGACAGGTGGGGCTGGGGAAGGGACAGGACGTGCCTGTTTTCCAGCCAGCATGCTGTCTAGGGTTAAAAGGTTTCTGGGTCCTTTGACTTATTCTCTGCATGTGGTGCTCCTCCTTTTTAGGACCAATTATCATTCTCTAGGGACCTTGTAACCTTGCCAGGTGCCTTCATGGCTACGACTTTCCTGCAAGTGTCATTAACTTCATTTTCTTTTTTTTTTTTTTTTTTGAGACGGAGTCTTGCTCTGTTGCCCAGGCTGGAGTGCAGTGGCACGATCTTGGCTCACTGCACGCTCCGCCTCCGGGTTCACGCCATTCTCCTGCCTCAGCCTCCCGAGTAGCTGGGACTACAGGCACCCGTCACTGCGCCCGGCTAATTTTTTGTATTTTTATAGAGACGGGGTTTCACCGTGTTAGCCAGGATGGTCTCGATCTCCTGACCTTGTGATCCGCCCGCCTCGGCCTCCCAGAGTGCTGGGATTACAGGCTTGAGCCACCGCGCCCGGCCTATTAACTTCATTTTCTAGATGAGAAAACCAAGGGCTCAGTAAGTGAAGAAACTGCCCAAGCACAAACACCTCTAATGGTTTGTGGAGTAGACATAGGTTTTCAAAATTTCCTTTGGTTTTTTTCTTACTGGTAGATTTGTTTTGTGTGTGTAATAAAATGCAATACAGACTCCTGGACCCCCAGTGTCCCAAGCAGGTATAGGGCTCAGTTGAAGTGAGGAAGGGGGTGCAGCGCCAGCCTGCTCAGCTTCCCTGCCCACCTGGCTTCAGCACTGGAAGCCCCACCAGGAGCAAGGGGACACAGTTTGAGAAGCACAGCCCATACGCATAGCTCTGTGGTTTTGACTGCACCCAGGCTGCCTTCATCTCAGCACCTGGTCCTAGCTCCGGCATGGCCCTTGAGGCATCCCTCTGCATGCACCTTCTCCTCACCAAGCCGGGCATGGGGCGCAGGGAATTCCTCCCCTTTGTTCTGGGGCATGTCTGGAATCCCGGCCGGGCAGCGTGCTGGGACAGACCAAGTGCAGTCCCTTCCCTCCAGGAGCTTACAGCCCATGTGGGGAGGGCTGTAAGGGCTCAGTACCGAGCCCCTAGCACAAAGGCCCTGTCCTTAGAAGGCCCTAGTCAGTATTTATTCACTGAATGGATTCCACCTCCTGTATATCATACAATTGTCTGGGTAACGATAACAAACTTCATTGCAATTTAGGTGAGTGATCTTGGGCAAGTCACCTGCCCTCCACATGGTTTCCTTCTCCGTACACCCACCATGGAGCCTCCTACTTTATCAACCTCATAAGTTTGAGAATAAAATAGGATCCTACTTAAGGCAGAGGTGCTGAAAGCAAACTGCATCCTTATTCCTGTACCCCTGAGGTTGAAATTAGTGGTAGCTCCTGTGTCTGGGGCATGTGAGCAGATACCCTTGCTGGGCTGTTTGACCAGGAGTCTCCCAGAAGCAGGGCTTTATTTTATGTCTCACACAGAGAGGAGTGGCCCAGACCTGCCTCAGGAAGCCTCCATTCGCCCACGGCCTAGGACACACCCTGTGTTCCTCATTGCTCCATTCTCCTGGGTCCTAGCAGTGACCGTCATGCGTGCCTGTTTTGTCTACCTCCCAAATTGAGGTGTAACCTGGCATCTTCTAAACACACTTCAAAGCAGGTCATTTAATGTGTGACTGTGCAGGAGACTCGGTTTAAAGGGAGCTTCAGACGGAAGTGACAGTGGTTGCAAACGACCTTTGACTTATCTCACAGCTCTCCCTTGAGCACCCACTGAATGCCCAGGTATTGGGGACACAGCAGTGCATAAACACAGAATGTGGTGGTGTGGTGGTCGGGGGCTGCCTTCCCAGAGCACACAGTGTTGGAATGAGACAGAAATAATATGTAACTACAAACTGTCCTCAGAATGGTGAAGAATTTGGACAGGTGCCTGACACAGAATACCAGGAGGGGCCTGACTCTGGGTTGAGGGGGCAGGAAAGCGCTCCCTGTGGAGTAGACTTTAAGCTGAGACATGAAGAATGGAGAAGAGGTGTTGTCCTGGCGGGGTGGCAGGAGCTGCAGAAGAGCCTCTACAGGCTGAAGAGCCAGTCATCTGAGGAAAGAAAGTTCTAGACATGGGGAGAGGGGAGTGTGCTGGGAGTTGAGGTTGGGTAGGGAGGCGGAGCGGATTGTGAGGGGCCTGTGGGCAGTGTAAAGAGTTCCTGAAGTCTTTCATTTGCTTTCTGGGTCAGGGCTTGGGTGCAGTGTCCGGGTGGTATCCTTGAACTGTGAGATGAGACACCTCACTGGACACCTAGCCTGGAGACCGGGGTGGGGGCACCTCCTTCCAAGGCTGAACCAGAAGTGGAGGAGAGCTGCAATGGCCTTCCCATGCCCAGAAGCTGCAGGAGCAGACAATGGGGTTGGCAAGCTCTGGATAGGGTACGGGCCGCACAAGTCTGAGGGCAAGGTGCAAACATCACTCTCAGTACCAAGAAAAACAAGGCAATAACCTAGAGTCCTGGGCTGAACGTGGACAGCTCAGAATGATCAGGTGGGTGGAGGTTAGGACAAAATCGTGTGTCCTGGGCAGATGGAGGGAAACAGAGCCGTGTATTGATGTGCTAATGTCTCAGTGCTTGGTAGAACCCTGGCAGCTCTGCCAGGCCGTATTCTTGTTTTTCGTACAAAGAAACCGAGGCAGGCTGCATGCTCAAGGTCATGGGAGGCAGGCACGACAGGTTTTCTGAACTCAGAACTGACTCAGATTTGTCAGTCGGTTTGGACTTCTCACCCACTGTGAAGATCACGAAAGAAAGAAAGCTCAGGGAACTCTTAGTGCCCGGTGAATACTGGATGGCAAATGCTCACAGGTCTAGAAGGGTGGAAGGGTTCCCCAAAAATGGTGGATCTGGTCTGTTCTGGGCTTCACAGGAGACCGGAGCAGAGAATAGGACTGTGTGGAGTGGGAAGGAGGCCTCAGGGGTGTTCCCTGCAGAGGTTCCTGGGGGCATGGCAGGACTGTGACTGACAGGGTGCTTCCTATGGTGTTTTCCAGGCCCAGAGGCCTTTGGGCCAAAGGCAGCCCCTCCGGTCCTTCTTTGAATCCTTCATCCGGACCCTCATCATCACGTGTGTGGCCCTGACTGTGGTCCTGTCCTCGGTCTCCATTTGTGACGGGCACTGGCTCCTGGCTGAGGACCACGTCTTCGGGCTCTGGCACTTCTGCATCACCACCAACCTGAGTGCACCAATCTGCTTCAGAGACCTGGGCCAGGCCCACGTGCCCGGGTTGGCCGTGGGCATGGGCCTGGTGCGCAGCGTGGGCGCCTTGGCCGTGGTGGCCGCCATTTTTGGCTTGGAGCTCCTCATGGTGTCCCAGGTGTGCGAGGACAAACACTCACGGCGCAAGTGGGTCCTGGGTTCCATCCTCCTCCTGGTCTCTTTCGTCCTCTCCTCCGGGGGGCTCCTGGGTTTTGTGATCCTCCTCAGGAACCAAGTCACACTCATCGGCTTCACCCTGATGTTTTGGTGCGAATTCACTGCCTCCTTCCTCTTCTTCCTGAACGCCATCAGCGGCCTTCACATCAACAGCATCACCCATCCCTGGGAACGACCATGGAAATTTTAGCCCCCTCCAGGGACATCAGATTCTACAAGAAAGTGTGGTCAAGATGGGACTTTTCCAACATGTGGCCTCTGGTGGGGCTGAGGTGGGACAAGGACCTTGAAACGGCTGCCTCTTTGCCAGTGACTTGTGGGTGGCCAGCCAGAAATGGCCGGGGGACCTCTGCAGCTGATGTGCAGGACCAGAGGCCAGGAGGGTGCCTCAGGGCCACCAGCTGCACAGACCTAGCCAGATGTTGATTTTAGAAGAAGAAAAAAACATTTTAAAGCTCCTTCTTGAATTTTATTCCCTGGACTGGAACAGAGTTGGAAGCAGCGGCGTTAACTGGTGCCCGAGCTAGCTGCACAGCCAAGGATAGTTCACGCCTGTTTCACTGACACGTGCTGGGTTAGGGGCTGCAGAATCCGTGGGGCTCCCAGGGTCATTAAGAATGGATCGTTCTTCCAGCGAAGGGTCCAATCAGTTCCTAGGACTTTCTTCCACCAGCTCAAAGGGCCTTTGTATGCGTGTCCCTGGCTTTAGCTTTGGTCATGCCAAAGAGGCAGAGTTCAAGATTCCCTCAGAACGCCCTGCACACTGTAGGTTTTCAAACCATTTGACTCGGTTTGCCTCCCTGCCCTTTGTTTGAACCTTTCAAACCCTGGATAACCCCAGCTTCTAGCAGCTGGCTGTCCCCTCTGGGAGCTCTGCCTTTCAGAACCCTACCTTAAGGTGGGTTTCTTTCTGAGAAGAGTTCTTGAGCAAGCCCTCCCAGGAGGACCCACCTGACTGCTAATACACAGCCCTCCTCAAGGCCCGTGTGTGCACGTGTCTGTCTTCTGTGAGGGCCAGACAGCCTTAGGGCACCATTTTTAATCCCAGAACACATTTCACAGAGCAGGTATCTAGATCTGCTGGACTCTGCAGGAGGTGAGGGGGAGCAGTGAGAGCCTGGGTAATGATTAACATCCATGCTGGGGATGCATGGAGGTGAAGGGGGCCAGGAACCAGTGGAGATTTCCATCCTTGCCAGCACTTCTGTACTTCTGTTCATTAAAGTGCTCCCTTTCTAGTCCTTTTTCTGCCCAGAAGTAGGTGAGGTTATTGAAGTAGGTGAGGTTATTGCCCTCAGCCCATTTCTTTCTACACAGACTCCTTCCCCCTCCCTCACCTGGTGAATTCTGGCTCCCAGCAATTGCGTGGGTTTTTGGTCTCTGCCCCGCTCTTGTCACTGTTGCAGGTTCCTTTCCTGGTCTGGGCTGAGCACCTGTACCTACCTCTATTGTGATGTTTTAAAATTCTTATTCCAGGATGCATGGAGTCATGAAGCAGTCTGCTTTGTAGGATGTAAGGCCATGGACTTTAAGGTTGAACTATCAAGATGCCCAGAGTCCATGGAGATCATCCCAGAAAGGTTTCCGTGAATTGCTCGGTTTTATGGAGTACGGAGCTCATCAACCACACAGGCGGCATCTTAGCCTGGGAAATGGGAACCTGGAGCAATCTACAAGTTTGAAAGGGGATGCGTAACCTCCTTGTCTCTTCATGGGGAGGGGATGTGTGGCGGTGGGAAGTCAGGGCCCAGAGAGGGATGCACTTGTCCAGGGTCACCCAAAGCCAGGAGTAGAGCTGACCCACCCACCAGCAGGATGCCTTTTCCTTGACACGGAGGGGAGTTTCTCTACTTCTCTCCAGAACGCTACCCTCTGAGCACTAGTAGGTTTGGTTTTGTAGAAGCATTCAAAATTGAGTCCTTTTTCATCCTCTCATGGGGGCAGGGAGCACAGATATTCAAAGGAACCGAGAACGAGAGTGGAGGGTGAGACTGAAGTCCCCAGGGGCTTAGAGGGGCAGCAGGGAGAGCACAGACACAGCCTTGGAGCATGGGCATTTGAAGTCAAAGGCCCTGGACTGAACTTCCGCCACCTCTTTGCTTAGTAGCTTGGGCAAGTCATAGGACTTTAGTGGACCTGTCTTCTATGAAATGCGATCATGCCCCATTTCCTGCTGTGTCTGCCAGGCTGAGGACATCTGTGTGAAAGAGCAGGAAAAACAGGGGTGTGCCCCTCACACCCTGTTGGGGATAGTAAAAGGGACTGGGGGCCCTGGGGCTTCCCTGACCTCCATGGTGACTTTATCCTATTATTTTAGCTGTTGTCCTGAAGGTTTGGGTGAGAGCTACTAACCAGGTGAGTTACAGTAGGAGACAGACAGGATCCGCCGACGGCAAACATTTTGTGTTGGCTGGGCCTTCTAATCTTGTCCCTGAGTAACTGAGCTGGGGGACCAGTGAGGAGCCCTCCTCCTGCGGGAAGGGGTTGGGAGCAGGCCAGAGCATACACCCTCACCTTGTGTCAAGGCAAAAGGATGGACAAATACAGATCAAATCTCATCCCAGGCACCCTTTATTTCCTTGTCCCTTTCTGGGACCCCTGAACTTCTCTTCCCAGAAGAGCAAACAAACCAAATCCCAGGCCCTTGTCCTGCCCCACAGTGCCCCACATCCCTTCGGAAGAGTCCAAGGCCGGGGAAGGGGCTTCTACAGCTGAAGGAGGGTATATTATAGGGTGTCTGCTGGGAAGACGCGCTGTCCCGCAGCAGTGCCCAGCCGTCTCAGGACCTGTCTTGGTCTCTGTCCGTGGGTGGCCCTGCTCCAGCCTCTCAGATGATGCTGGTCCTGCAGGTGCCCTGGCTCTGCTCCAGGTGGCTGGCCTTGGTGCTGTTGCTGAAGGAGGAGCTGAGGGCCACGGGGTGCAGTGGGAGCTCACGGAGGTGCCACTGCTGCCACTTCTTCTGAACCTCCAGCTGCACCTGCCCGGGAGACCAGCCATCAGCCCAGGAGGAGAGGACAGTTCTGTGCCTGGAGCCCTGCTCACGCCCCCGGGGACTCCATGCAGGCCCTGCCGCTCCTGCCCAGCTGTCCTGTCCCCTAGCCTGCAGGCCACGCAGATTGACTGTTTCCAGCCCTAATGTCCAGTAGTTACTGAGGGTCACCTCTCTCCTGGGCACATGCACCTACAATCTCATTACATCGTGTCCTGAAGAAAGGACTTGTGCACCTTGGAACAAGTGGATACTTATTCCCGTGAAGCCACCCAAGCTCAGAACTTATCTGGGGCCCAGGGAGTCACTCTAAATTTCCTTCACAAGCGCCAGCTGCAGCAGCTGAACGTTTGAAGCTAGGCTTGATGTTTGATTTTTGGGAAACATCAAAGGTCATCCCCATTCAAGTGCAACAAACCAGATAGATGGTCAGTAGTCACAGAAAGGCTTAGCTCATGTTGACTACATAGCTCTGTATGCCCAAAGCCTGGCGTCCTGACCCAAATGCTCTGTGTGAGGCTCGAGTCCTCAAAGTGAGTATGCAGTCTCCCAAGGAGTCAGTGCTCATCTAGAGGTCCCTAAGGATTGAGCTGCAGACAGTTCTGAGTCACCCATTTTACATATGGGCAGACTGAGGCCCAGAGCAGGGCAGTGACTGAGATCGTCCATTGAGCAAGCAGCAGGGCAGTCAGGAACCTGGGTTCTGCTGAACTTTCTCCTCCTGCATTTGCTGAACAGATCAACATCGGCACCAGGAGTGCTTGTTAAAAAACATGTTCTCAGACTCCAGCCCAGACCTACAGAATTTATTTCTGTGGAATGAGAAATTAGGAACAGGGTCCAGCCATGGTTTTAACAAGCCCTCCAGGTGATTCTGTTGCTCCCATTAAGACTTATAAAAAAACTGGCCAAGCCCCCTGCCACCATATCCAGGACTCCCTCTGACTCTTTCCATCCCCCTTCCTACCACCCCTCCCAGGTAGCTCCTTCTGACCCGGAATCCAATGGCTAGGAGCTCTCCTGGGTACCTGGGTGACCTGACACTACTCACCTCCCCGTTGAGGAAGCAGTAGAGGACGGCCACCACCAGTCCCTGCCAGACGAACAGAGGCAGCAGGGTTAGCTCAGGTGCTCAGCATGTGACCTGAACCAGCTGACCAGCTGCACCCTCCCCAGGTCTCTTAATCACCAGCTACAGGCTCATTTCCCCACCTCTCTTGCCTCACTGGGAATTAGGCTACCTCTTGTGGGCTGCCCACAGTGCCCCTGGCTGTGCTGGCTCATCCAGCGTAAACTGTGAACTCCTTGCAGCCAAGGGTAGGCTCCCTTTCGAACACATGTGGTGTCAGGGACAGGTCAGTAGGGGCTGCTAACCCAGTCAGCCGGGCTCAGGAAGCTCACCTGGGAGCCACGGGGATGGGTGGCACCTGAAGTGCGCCCACTCTGCTGGGAGGGGTGTAGGCGACCCAGGGTCTCACCTGGGCCCTGCATGGTCTTGTTTCAAGATAAGCTGGAAATCTGAATATGTTTAAATGTAGATAACCAATTCAAATTGAAAAACAAATGTGTAGGCAGAACAAACTTTGTACAGGTCCCAGCCAGCCAGTGGTGAGTAGGGCTGGACCTCCCTGCTTAATGGACAGGTGGGTGCACCTCCATGCTCAGAGTTTTATGTTCCCTGGTGTGGTGAGGTCTGTGCCCGTAAGACCCTCTCTCCCTGGTATTTGGAGCTCCCGATTTCCTGATGGTGCCCCCAGGATCCTGGTGTGGAGCTCTGTCAGGGGAGGGACTCCAAGCAGGCTGGGGTCTTGCAAGATACAAAACCATACACATCATGATCCCAATTATGTGTGTGTGTGTCTTTGTGAACAGAAAAGAGACGGAAGTAAACACACCAACATTTTAACAGAGGTTATTTCTGGGTTATGAGATTCTAGATTTTTTTTTCTTATTATTTTTCTTTTTTTAAAAAACTTTTCCTTATTTCCCAAATTATTCACAATGAGCAAGCATTATTTGTACAATCAGAAAGAGTAAATACATTTTTTTTTTTTTTTTTTTTTTTTTTGGAGATGGAGTCTCACTCTGTCACCCAGGCTGGAGTGCCATGGCACGATCTCAGCTCACTGCAACCTCCACCTCCCGGGTTCAAGCGATTCTCCTCCTTCAGCCTCCCGAGTAGCTGGGACTACAGGCACACGCCGCCATGCCTGGCTAATTTTTTGTATTTTAGTAGAGACAGGGTTTCACCATCTTGACCAGGCTGGTCTCGAACTCCTGGGCTCATGCAATTCGCCTGTCTCAGCCCCCCAAAGTGCTAGGATTACAGGCGTGAGCCACCGTGCCCGGCCGTAAATATACTTTTAAGGAGTATGTGACAGTGATGGTGTTATTACAGTTGTATGTGTTCTTCTTAAGCCCCGCCTTTTAGAAATGCATACTAAAGTGTTTGCAGATGAAATAACATGATGTTTTGAATTTACTTAAAAAGATGGGGGTAGTAGGTAGGGACAGAGATGAAACAAGACAGGCCATGAGTGGATACTGCTGAGGCTGGGGATAGGTAATGGGGTTCATTGTCCTACTCTCTTCACTTTCGTATGTGAAAGACATTTTTATGTGTATATATAAGAATATATAAGCACACATATATATTTATAAAACTTTAAAAGATCCTTTTCCTTCAACAACATTCCTATGAGAACATCAGAAAAGTGCTTTTGGTTTTCTCTTGACAAGACATTTTCCCAGGGAGGTAGTCCACAGTCCTAACCATTAGCCCCAACTCTGAGGGACAGGAAGTCTCTATCCATGGCCAGGCAGACCCGGGTGCAAGCTCTCAGCATGGTCCGTTTCTGAGCCAGGTCAAGTCCTTCCACCCGACTGGTCCTCAGATCCTCTACCTGCTAGACAGGCCATCGTGTGCCCAGCCTCCCCGGACGTTACAAGAGCAGTGGTGGGGAAAGCTAGCTCCCTAGCCCCCAGGCTGAGAGGAAAAGAATCCTGGATTAAGGCAGAGGCTGAGTTCTCTGGAGGTCTGGGGCACTGACGGGCTACTGGGCAGAGCCAGCTTAGAGGAGGGTGTGGTCTGAAGGTGTGGGTAGGGCAAGACCTGACTCCACTCAGTGGGTCCCCAGTGATGCATCCTCCCTAGAACCTTTAAGTAACAGGAAGACCCTACCCTGAACAGAGCTCTGGGGATGAGGGGAGGGTTTGAGCCACTACTCACAGGCCGAGGCCACCCCATTGAAGGCTTGGCTGGACAGTCTTGCCCTACTGTGGAAATGTTATTAAGGACTAAGTTCTTTAAAAAAACCAACTGGGAGAATTTTGTCTCAGGCCCTAGAGCCTATAATCACTGGCTTCTCCTGGCCATTAGTTTGATTTTGTCTTATGGATATGAGAAATCCTGAAACAATTGTTTCGTCTTTGCTTTGGCTACTGGGAAGCTCCCTACCACACTTACGACCCATCTCTCCCTCCTGTATAGAAGTTTATCGTATTTGTTTCTGTGTAGCAACCCAAGCAGTTGTATATTCTTTTTCTCACTGATCCTTCATCTCCTTATTTTTTGTCCTTTGTATGTTTTTCCCAAAAGCGACACTGCATTATTTTTGGAAGGAAATAGCTATGAGTAAATTAAAAAACGGCATTGTGAAGTTTGGGATTCATGTTCAGGCTTCCTCTGTCCAAACACGTTTACTGTTGTTGTTGTTTTTTTTTAACTTCACAACATCTTGTTGAATTAGTAGGTAAGTGATTTTCCACCTCACTTTATTTTTTTTTTTATTTTTTTTTTTTTGAGACGGAGTCTCGCTCTGTCGCCCGGGCTGGAGTACAGTGGTCGGATCTCAGCTCACTGCAAGCTCCGCCTCCCGGGTTCACGCCATTCTCCTGCCTCAGCCTCCCGAGTAGCTGGGACTACAGGCGCCCGCCACCTCACCCGGCTAGTTTTTTGTATTTTTTTAGTAGAGACGGGGTTTCACCATGTTAGCCAGGATGGTCTCGATCTCCTGACCTCGTGATCCGCCCACCTCGGCCTCCCAAAGTGCTGGGATTACAGGTGTGAGCCACCGCGCCCGGCCCACTTTATTTTTTAAAGTCAGTTTTTAGTTTTAATAATTTGCATATGCACATGTTTTCAAAGAATCAAAGGATTCCTGTTACAGAACCAGCAGCCTCCTGACGCCCCGCCCTCACTTCCTGTTCCTCAGATGCGACTACTCCTTGGAACTCTCTTAACTGCTCCTAAAAATTATGCTGATGTCGCTACTTGAGGAGTTTTCAGTCTAAGGCATTTTCCATGGATTTCCCAGTGTGAAGATGACGACAGTGTTCTCTTCCAAACATCCGCCCCACACTCTTGCAAGGCTCATCTTCCTGCCTCAGTGTTTGATGACTCAGCCATCTGCGCTTACGTTATTTTGACCATGCATATGCTATTGAGAGTTGTACAATATAGTGTACTGGGGCTACTTTTCCTTTTTATTTTCCCTGAAGTCAGTCTCTCTGTCTTAGTTTTATCTCCCACTTCCATTTGACTGGTGGGGACCAGGGGTCCCTCTCAGGGACCCGTAGCACTGTCAGGTCCGACCCCTTCTTCCCCTGGGTCTCCGCCAGATAAGGCATCTGGCTCGCTGTCTCTAT
Organism: Rhinopithecus bieti; assembly: GCF_001698545.2. NCBI lineage: Eukaryota > Metazoa > Chordata > Mammalia > Primates > Cercopithecidae > Rhinopithecus > Rhinopithecus bieti. The sequence goes on from NW_016810434.1 coordinate 497,975, forward strand.
GCCCTCCACTTCTCCCTAAGCACAGAGAGAACTCCTCTTTTCAGCAGGCAGCCCCAGTCCCGGAAGCTTACCTGGAATGAGCCGAGGGCCAGTTCAAAAAACAGCTGGATCTCCATGGCGTCCTCTGGGGAGAAGGCGAAGACAATGTAGTGGATGCCAAAGAGGGGGATCAGCAGGAGAGTAGACCTGGCCAGGCGCCTGGGGACACACAGAGACTGCAGCCTCCCCTCTGCCTCCCTGTGCCCTTCTCCTCCTGCGGGCACACAGCTGTGCCACTCCCAGCTCGGGACTGACTGCTGAGGCTGGCTAGCAGTGCCCCACACTTTTTTGTTTTCATTTTTTATTTAGAAAATTTCTAACTCCCACGTATTTATCACTCAGATACGACAATTTTTGATTCATGGAAAAGCCCCAAACTTTCTGATCATGCAACTCCATCAGTAAAAAGAAAAAAAAATCGGTACCTACAGCATTAACTTTATAAATTACATGCCTATATCACTGCTACTCTATGTCTAACATCATATAAGCAAAGCCGGCTTTCTCATTTGCTAGATAATAAATATCTATAAGGATAAATTCTTGTATTTGCTTCCCAGGTTAGAGTTGCCAAACTTAGCAAATAAAAATACAGAATCCCCAGTTAAACTTGAATTTCAGATAAACAGTGGACACTGCGTGGGGGTAAAGATACTGAAAACGATTTGTTGTTTATCCATAATTCAAATGTAACTGGGCATCCTGTATTTTACCTGGCAACTTCATCCCAGGCCCCCAGGAATCTGACACCAGGTAATCCAAGCCACTGCCAGATTCTCAAACACAAAACACCGTGGAGAAGGTCTCTGGGGGACACTAATTTGTCCTGTTATTGTTTTGTTTTTTTCTTCTTTTTGAGACAAGAGTCTTGCTGTGTTGCACAGGCTGGAGTGCAGTGGCGGGATCTCGGCTCACTGCAACTTCTGCCTCCCGGATTCAAGCGATTCTCCTATCTCAGCCTCCAGAGTAGCTGAGATTACAGGCACCCTCCACCATGCCTGTCTAATTTTTGTATTTTTAGTAGAGACGAGGTTTCACCATCTTGACCAGGCTGGTCTCAAACTCCTGACCTCAGGTAATCCACCCACCTTGGCCTCCCAAAGTGCTGAGATTACAGGTGTGAGCCACCGTGCCTGGCCACTAATTTGTCTTTAATATAATTTATGGGCTGAATTATGTCCACACCCACTGCCAATTTTTACACTGAAGCCTTAGCCCCCAGTACCTCAGAATGTGACTGCATTTGGAGAAAGGTCTTGAAAGAGGAGGCTAAGTTAAAACGAGGGTGGAGTGGGGCCTAATCGATCAACTGGTGTCCTTAGAAGAGGAAATATGGACACACAAAGGGACATCAGGAATGCCCACACACAGAGCAAAGGCCCTGTGAGGACACAGCCAGAAAGGCCAAAGAGAGAGGCTTCAGAAGAAACCAAACCTGTCGCCACCTTGATCTTGGACTTTCAGCCTCCAGAACGCTGAGAAAATATGTATCTGCTGTTTAAACCACCTAGTCTGCGATATTTTGTTACAGAAGCCCTAGAAAACAAACATATTTCTCTCTGACATTTGAAAGGTCTTAAGTATTTTTGGATCACACACTTCCCTAAAATCTGATGAAACCGAAGGTCATCCTCCTTTGAAAAATACACATACTGTTCCTACACACCTTTGTGTGAATTTCAGTCTTTAAAGCCCATGTGGAGACTCCCTAGCCTTGCCCCAAGGATAAGATCTCTCTGCCTTCGGGCTTCCTGCCTGAGACGTCTTAGTGTTTCCACCCCCATACAGTGTCTGAAGCTCTGCAGTCAGACCATTCCCCCCAACCGCCCCCATGTACCTGGTAAACTTCTTGGGACTAGGTCTGCAACTTTTCCTCCATCTCCAATAGCTAGCACCAGTTGAGTAAACAGTAGGTGCTCAGTAAATGCTTGCTGATTGACCATGCCTCAGTCTTTGCCCTTCACTTACTTATAATGGCTGACTTCATTTCCTCTTGTTTCTTGGGTTCTAAGTTTTCTCATCAGGATTCTTAGAATGTTTATAAAAAGGATGAAATTAATCTGCAAAACACAAGGCAGAGGTGGAGCTGAAAGTATCTTGCTTTTCCAGCCACCTCTCCTGGCCCTGTCCCCTGGACCTGAGGGCAGAGAAGACATTGCAGACATCAGAGCCAGGATGGCTCACCACTGCTGCCTCCCCTTTCCATCCCCTCCCCACCCCCAGTCCTGGTGAAACTGTCTAGAGTCCATGGCTGGAGGCAGCATTCCCTCCTACCCTGGGCTGCAGGAGCTCTAAGGTCTGCTCAGTTGCAGGGCAGATCACTCACCCTTGCAGAGCATTGGATGCCCCTGGGGATACTGTTAAAATGCAGGTCTGGGGTGGACGTGAGATTCTGCATTTCTAACAAGCTCCCAGGTAATACAATGCCAAAGCTGACTGACTTTATAGCAGTGGTTCTCAAAGTTTAGGGTACCCATGGCTGGGCTCTAACCCCATAGGCTATAGTTCAGTAAGTCTGGCGTGGGGCCCAATAATTATTATTTTTAACAAGCTCCCAGGTGATGCTGAAGCTGCTGGTGTGAGGACCAGTTTGCAGCTCAATCGCCAGCTTCAAGAAGCCACCCTTGATTACTTCCCTTTGCTGATTCACTGTATTTAGGGATAATATTACTGTTTAAGAGCACTTAAAATATCTTTTTTTTCCTTACCAATTATGATTGGGTGATAAAAATATCTTAAAAGCCGAAATGCATGTGTCTGTCAAACATGTATGTGCCTACTTATCTGCCAACTCAACCGCCAGTCCCTGAAGGACAGAAATGCAGTCTTTTTATTCATTTTGGTGCCCCTCCCCCAACCCCAGTGCCCAGTGCCAACAACATTAGGAAGCTGCCCACGTGGTAGCATCTCTCCCTCCCTCACCCACCTGCTCCATTTTATAGAAGCAGGGATCAGTGGAATCACCCAGCCTCACACCCGCATTGTTCACACAAGCAGCCTGGGGCCTGGGAACGCTTGCCAAAAGACACAGGATTAGTGGCTGTCTAGGACTCCTGGCCGAGCACTGCTTTTCGGGGAACCCTGCTTCTCTGCAACTTGTTGTAAGCTGGCTATGCATGCTGTCAGCTCATTAAGGCTATTTAGTTTAATTTTGTTTGCCTTAGAGTTGTATTTAATTTAATAGGGAGCACTGGAAGGCAAAAAAGAAAGGAAGAAAGGAAGAAAGAGAAGGAAGGGAGGGAGGGAGGGAGGAAAGAGAGAGAGAGAGAGAGAGAAGGAAGGAAGGAAGGAAGGAAGGAAGGAAGGAAGGAAGGAAGGAAGGAAGGAAGGAAAGAAAGAAAGAAAGGAAGGAAGGAAGAAAGAAAGAAAGAAAGAAAGAAAGAAAGAAAGAAAGAAAGAAAGAAAGAAAGAAAGAAAGAAAGAAAGAGAAAAGAAAAGAAATCTTTAAGGTCCCAAGAATGAGTCTATTTTTAAATAGTAGAATTCCAGGCCCCATGCTAGGTTGATAGGGAGATATTTTGCATCAAGAGTGTTCATCCAACATCCTCAATTGCTGAATAAACTACAGTCCTCTGAAACCAGCCCCGGACACTGGAGGTGGCTGTCCTTCATCCAGGGTTGTCCTGGGCTGGGCTGTCCAAGTCCCAGAATAACAGCAGGGCTGGCTTAACTAAATGAGGAAACAGCCTCCGGCATGAATATTATGAAGCCATGGCAAATCAGTTTCTCAAGGAATTCCACATGAAACAGGAAAGCACACATCTATTGCTAAGTGAAAAACAAACAAACAAAAACCTAATTAAGGCTTTTGAAAAGAAAAGTATGTCTGCTCAAAAAAGATAGGAAGGAAAACACATGGTCATAACATATATGTAGCTGGGAGAATGATGAATGATTTTTTTTTCCTTTTTAAAAAATACATTTTGTGCCCGGCACAGTGGTTCACGCCTGCAATCTCAGCACTTTGCGAGGCTAAGGCAGGCAGATCACTCGAGTCCAGGAGTTCAAGACCAGCCTAGGCAACACAGTGAAAGCTCATCTCTACAAAAAATTAGCTGGGTGTGGTGGTGGGAGCCTGTAGTCCCAGCTACTCTGGAGGCTGATGTGGGAGGGTCACCTGAGCCCAGGAGGTGGAGGTTGCAGTGAGTCATGATTGCGTCACTGCACTCCAGCCTGGGTAACAGAGTGAGACCCTATCGCAAAAAGTAAAACCAAAACAAAAATTTTGTATTTTGCATTTTTTGCTCAGATTATATACTTAAAAAAGAATAAAAGGTTGTCATAGAATGGCCCCCTCCTCTCAACCAATCCCAAGATGCTACCCAGGCAGCTACTGGAAGAGAAGGGGCCCTGTCCTGTGCCCTCTCCCCCTACCCCATGCCAACAAGCCTGCACAGGGCATTTGCTTTCAACTGGTTCTGCAGCCTTGGGCATCCCTGAGCTGTCCGTGTGGTCGTTATTTCCAGCCGAGGGACTGCTTCCATCCACGAGATGATTCCCATGTGTCCCCATGTGCCTTCCCTCATCTGTCCCCCTGTGCTGAACCATACCCATGGGCTGGGCTACAGGACTCTACCCTGGACACAGCAGAATCACCTGGGGACAACTACCCAGGCCTCTTGCCAGAAAAAGAAATAGAATCACTAGCTATCAGTATTTTTAAAAAACTTCCAGGTGATTCGAAAGGGCCACCAGGATTGACACCCGCAAGCTCCTGTCCAAGATGGCCACCCAGCATCTATTCCCTGGGGCCGCCCCTCCAGGCCTGAACCCACTGGCAGCATTGCAAAGTCCCAAGACCATGGCCCCACTGAGCTTCCCCAATCTGCACTGCCACCCTCTTCAGATGTCAGCTTAGCGACTCATCCCAGGTTAACGAGCAAATCCCTAGAAAAATGCTCAAGGCCCACAGGTCTGAACCAGTGAAGGTGGAATTTCAGGCCAATGGGAGCCAGCCAGTTTAGAACAAGGAGCTCTGCTCACCACACTTGAGCTGCTGCTCGTGGGAAAGAACCAGGTTCGCAGGCTCTTGCCTCCAGCCTATTCCTCATCCCACTCCCCAACATTCTGTAGGGGGCAGAGCTTCCACACCCCCCGCTGCTTACCAACATCACAAACACTGTGGTTTATCCCTCCTGGCACCTACAGGGAGCCCTGTCCCTCCACCCTCTGCCCCTGTGGGCTGGTCACCATTTCCGTCTCTCCCACTGATCCCCAGCTCGGGAGAGGAGGGCCACTCACCAGGATGGAGAGGATCACAGGCCCACGAATGATCCACCAGATGGATGCGTTGGCATTGATGTCCCAGCACCTAAGGGAGGGACAGCTGGGCATGGTTACGAGTGGGAGCTGGGCTGACCAGCAAGAACATGTTCCCTGAGGTGGCCCTTGGTATGAAGGACCCATGTTTGCGGCACTGAGCCCCTGCAGTGGTGTGCCCAGTACCATTAGAACCCCGCCCCTCCTGCCACCCAGGAGCACTGCTGAGGCTGAGGGAATGGCCACCTATCTCCCTGCAAGAACCTGAAAGCCGGGAGACTCCCAGATCCAAAAGTTAGCTCACTGTCAGAATTCACCAGCGAGCACGGTGGCAAACTCAGCTACCAACAGAGGCCAGGAAGATGACATCAGTAAGGGAAGTGATGGATGGCTGACATGCGACCTCAGGATCCGGGGACATCAGGCCTGGAGAGTACTTAGCAAACTGGGGAGTATGTGCCCTGTCCAAGACAGCCACAGCTCTGCTCCAGCTCATTTTCCACAAGGAAAATGGAACATGTTAAAGGAACTCTCATCTGTGGCCTCTATTTTGAGAAAAAGGCCTTTTCTAGATCGCTCCAAAGAAGTAACGATGCTGTTTGAAAAGCTGGACGATGTCAGAGACATTCTTGTTATCCTCCTTCCATTAGCTTACCCAACGTCTTCCAGAAAGTGTCTGGCGATAGCCCACAAAGCAACAAAAATGGCTGGAGAACCTGAGGATTAAAAAAAAAGGGAGGGGCAGAGGAGAGAGGACTCAATTTTCAACACACATATGAGAACAGGACAATCAGTTACCCCAGCTACTGAGCAGGTGCCAAGATTTAGTTTCCACAGAAACTCCTCTGCCATCTTGTGCCATCTTGTATAAATGTGGCACCATGTGCCTCAAGGGTGCCGGGCATGCCCTGGGGACTATGGCAGAATCAAAAGGATCCCAAAGGTCACTTGGTGTTAGGGGTCTCCTGGTAACCCAGGCTGGACTCCAGAGGACCACTGCAAAGTATAGAGGGGCTGGGACTCCTGGGCAGGCTCGTGGACCTATGGAGGCAGCTGGTAGATCCCCCTTCTCATACTGCGATCTACCTGGCCATGTGCAACGGGGAGGAGGAAGCGGAGAAGGGGTGGACACAGCTCATGAAAGAAACGTTGATTTTATTCAAATATTGGCTTGTAAAAAGCTTGGCCGTTTAACGGCTAAGGTAAGCCATCACTGTCATGTTTAAACAAAAATATATTTTGGACTAGAGATGAGATCAAGTCCACAAGAATTTAGAAGAGAAAATACAACAACATTTCCTGACTTGTAGTTAAACATGGCAAACTGAACTTATACATTTATCCCTACTTGCCCTGAAGCCCCTCTAAAATGATAATAAAGAAATAGAAACGGTAAAAGCCTACCTATAAGGACAAAGACTGAGAAGGAAGGGCAGAGGAGAGGAGAGACAGCAACAGGCTTAGGCACACAGAAGGTTGGCAGAGGAGTGGCAGCTGATGTCCCGAGCAGAGGAAGCTGAAACAGAAGTGTTTTCTGGGGCAATGCTGCTGGGGAAGTACCCAAGGATGCTCTAGGGCCAGGGCACTTGGTACCCAGGAGGCAGGTGGCAGGGTGGGGCTGGGGCAATAGGATGGTTTGAAGTCTGGATAAGAAACAGATAAGCACCTGAGGCGACCAGCATTACCCTCATGAGACCGAATAGTTAACTTCCGATAGTTTATTCTCTGCAAAAACTGAGCCAAGGAGAACAGGGCTGCAGCCCAGCAGAGGGCCGGAGCGGGTGCTCAGCTGAGCAGGAATGGAGTGATGGTCTACACCAGCACTCAAGGTGGCTCTTGAGCACCTGGTATGTGGCTGGTCCCTACTGAATTGTGCACTAAGTGCAAGATAGATACCAGATTTTGATGACTTAGTACAAATAAAATAATGTAAAATATGGCCAGACGCGGTGGTTCATGCCTGTAATCTCAGCACTTTGGGAGGCCGAGGAGGGGCAGATCACCTGAGGTCAGGAGTTCGAGACCAGCCTGGCCAACAGGGTGAAACCCCATCTCTATTAAAAGACAAAAATTAGCCAGGCGTGGTGGCTCATGCCTGTAATCCCAGCTACTCAGGAGGCTGAGGTGGGAGAATCGCTTGAATCCAGGAGGCGGAGATTGCAGTGAGTCGAGATTGCACCACTGCACTCCACCCTGGGTGACGAGAGAGAAACTGTCTCAATTAAAAAAAAAAATGTAAAATATGTCATTACCAATTTTTATATTCATTATACATTGAAATGATACTATGTTGGTTGTGTTGGGTTAAGCAGAATAGATTATTGAAACAAATACCACCTGTTTCATTTTACTGTGTTGATTGTGGCTACCAGAAAATTTTAAGCTAGATGTATGGCTCAGATTCTTTTTTTTTAAAGCAGAAATACTTAAATCAGATTCTATTTCTAATGGACATGCTCAAGCTGAATGGTAAAAGCCCCAGGCCTGGGGCTGCTCAGTTTTCAGGCCTCTACTGAATAGGTTTCTACCCCTACCCCAACCCTCTACCCTCTGCCCGCCTCCCTGCCACTGCAGGCTGGAGAGGAAAGGATTCTCTAGAGGAACTGAACAGCCCCAGACAAAAGGCCTATAGATAGCCATGGGGGGACCCTCCAACACTTCCAGCCCAGTGTCCCTTGAGAGACAAGCCCCACACCCCCAACAGCCATTAGCCGGCTCTGAAGTGATTCATCCTTAAATAGGAACAGACAGCCAAGGTCACCAACATCTTATTACATAAAAGACAAAGACCAAAACAATCAGAGAAAAGGAACTCAGAGGAAACAGACCATACAGGAAGCAGAAGGAACTTGAACAAAACAACTCTAAGGAACTCCGTAGGAGACATAAAAGGAGAGATAAAAGGTGGCATCTACAAGACACAAACAGGATGCTGTCAACAGGGAGTGCTCGGAAAACAAGAAAGGGGGCTTAGGAATGGAACGTATGATAGCCACAACTCAACATGCAACAGATGGGTTGGAAGATAAAGACTAGGAATCTCTCAGCAGAATGAACAACAGCGGAATGAAAAGCAGGAAAAACAAATTCGAGCATTAGAGGTTATTCCAGGATGTACAACATTAGACTAAAGGGAGTTTCAGAAAACAGAGGATAAAAAACAGAAAGAAAGAAACAATTACATCGATAATGTAAGAACATTTTCAAGAAATGAAAGACATGCATTTTCAGATGAAAGGGACACCGTATGCCAGGAAAAGAGATGAAAAAAGATTTGCATCACAGCACATCCCTGTGACATTTCAGAACACCGAGAGAAGATCCTGCGGTTTATGTAGAAAGGAGTAAAAAGTTCAGGAAGCAAAATGGCATGGCACTCCCAATAACGCTGATGCCAAAACAAAAGACCCTCAAAATTCTGGGGAAAATGATTTTTCAACCTTTTTTTTTTTCTTTTTTTGGAGATGAAGTCTCACTCTGTTGCCCAGGCTGGATTATAGTGGTCTCAGCTCTCTGCAACCTCCACCACCAGGGTTCAAGCTATTCTCCTGTCTCAGTTTCTTGAATAGCTGAGATTACAGGCATCCACCATCACACCTGGCTAATTTTTGTATTTTTAGTAGAGACAGGGTTTCACCAGGTTGGCCATGCTGGTCTCATACTCCTGACCTCAAGTGATCTGCCCACCTTGGCCTCCCAAATTGCTGGGATTACATGTGTAATCCCATGCTGGCCTTCAACTTGTTTTATGTCCAGCAAAATGATGAATTAGGTGTGAAGGTTGAACAAAGGTATCTTCAGACGTGCAATTTAAAGAAAATTCCTTCTAGGTGCTCTTGGTCAGACAGATACTGGAGGATGTGCTCCAACACAACTAGAGAGTAAACCAAAGACAGGGAGACGAGAAAGAAAGGAAACGGGATTTATGGAAGCAGGTGAAAGCTAAGGGAACTGAGTGAATCTGGAGAACAGCCAGCCCAAGTCAAACAAGAAGGCAGAAAGCTCTAGAAAAAACACTGGCAAGTATATCAGGTTGAATAGTGTCTCCCCAAAATTCATGTCAACCCAGCACCTCAGACTATAACCTTACTTGGAAATAGGGTATTTTCAGATGTAATTGGTTAAGATAAAGTCATACTGGAGTACGGTGGGCCCCTACTCCAATATGACTGGCATCCTTATAAGAAGGCCACGAGAGACACACAGACAGAGAAGACACAGAGGAAGAAGTCCATGTAAAGACATAAGCAGGAATGAGGCTGATGCAACTACAAGCCAAGGAATGCCAAGCATTGCCAGCCACCACCAGAAGGTAGGAAAGAGATATGGGACGGATCCTCTATCAGGGCCTCCAGAAGAAACCAGCCCTGCCAGCCCTTTGATTTCAGACTTTGGGCCTCCAGAACTGTGAGAGAGTAAATTTCTGTTGTTTTAAGTCACCAAGTTTGTGGCAATTTGCTAAGATAACCTTAGGAACTAATATAGCAGGAAACAAACAAATACGAACTGATAGATTTCCTATTGCATTTGATGATTTGGAAAATAAATAGCTTTGGAAGGTTGTCCAGAGAATTTGAGAGAATTGATGCTAGCAATATATATATAATATATATATATATATATATAAAGCAAATGAAAAATGATTCCAGGAAAATAAAAAGTTAAATAAGATTGAAAGTAAAATTATTGTATACCACTTGTCTCAGTAGTAAACACTATTTACATAGATATGATAATGTATACACTGAATCTGATTTAACCAAAAATTATAAGAAACTGTAATGGAGGAATGGAGGTAAAGGATTAAGAATTTTATATTCTTGGTCGGGTGCAATGGCTCACAACCACAATCCCAGCACTTTGGGAAGCTCATGCAGGAGGATCGTTTGAGCCCAGGAGTTCAAGACCCATCTGGGAGACATGGCAANCTTCATTACATTACAATTATCTGATATATATATATATATATATAAAGCAAATGAAAATGATTCCAGGAAAATAAAAGTTAAATAAGATTGAAAGTAAAATTATTGTATACCACTTGTCTCAGTAGTAAACACTATTTACATAGATATGATAATGTATACACTGAATCTGATTTAACCAAAATTATAAGAAACTGTAATGGAGGAATGGAGGTAAAGGATTAAGAATTTTATATTCTTGGTCGGGTGCAATGGCTCACAACCACAATCCCAGCACTTTGGGAAGCTCATGCAGGAGGATCGTTTGAGCCCAGGAGTTCAAGACCCATCTGGGAGACATGGCAAGACCCTGTCTCTATAATAAATGTAAAAAATCAGCCAGATGTGATGGCATGCAACTGTAGTCCTAGCTACTTGGGAGGCTGAGCCAGGAGGATCGTTTGAACCCAGGAGCTTGAGGTTGTAGTGGGCTATGATTGCACCACTGCACTCCAGCTTGGGCAAGAGAGTGAGATTCTCTCAGAAAAGAAAAAATAATTTTATATTCTTATCTTCCACCATAAGGAGTCGATAACTAATGCTTCAAACAGACAAATCAAGAAATAGTAGTGTATTGTTTAGAAACACAAGAGTCAATCTTAGGAGGAACAAGGTAAAAAAGTAAAAGGGCATTAACTCTGGAGGGCTGAGCTCGGGAATAAAAAGTGAAGGCAGGAGACGGCTTTTGTTTATTATAAACCTTGTAGTCTTTTGTTTATTATTTAAACCAATTACATGAGTGACTTTGATAAGAATAACAATTAAACAAATGCCTTGGGCTGGGTGTGGTGGCCCATGCCTGTAATCCCAGCACTGTGGGAGGCTGAGGCAGGAGGATCACTTGAGGCCAGGTGTTCAAGACCAGCCTGGGCAACATAGTGAGACACTGTCTTTACAAAAAATAAAAATAAGTAAATAAAAATTAGCTAGGTACGGTGGTGCATACCTGTAGTCACAGCTACTCAGAAGGCTGAGGCAGAAGGATCACTTGAGCCCAGGAGGCTGAGGCTGCAGTGAGCCATGATTGAACAGTTGCACTCTAGCCTGGGTGACAAAGAGAGACCCCATCTTAAAAAAAAAAAAAAAAAACTTGCCTCAATTCTTGGTGCTTTGGGCAAAGAACATGGGTTTTGAGAGGCACTTCTTCATTATCTTCCATCCTTGGTGCCAAGTTGGCGGGAAAGTTTGAAAAATTTGTAATGGTTTAAGTTGGTGGCTCAGTGTGGCCACTGGACCAACAGCATGAGCATCACCTGGGAAAATGTCAGAAATGCAGTCTCCGGCCACCCCAGACCCACTGCCTCAGAGTCTCTGGGCAGGGAGTGCAGCAAGCTGGGTTTGGCAGATCCTCACCCATGCTGAGGCAGAACCGCCAGCGCCAGCCACTCACTCTCAGTCACTGAGTGGCAGCCTGACTCTTCTATAAAACCTGCACTATCACTCTTTTCTGGGCACAGATTCAGACCTCAGCCGCTCTGAAAAAGTCAAAGCTTTACATAAGTATTAAAAACCTTAAACGTGCTCCCTCCTTTCCACTCAGGAATCCATATCCTGGGATTCTGTATTACATACAGAAAACACTTTGCCCATAAAGGTATTCATCACTGTGCTATTTATAATAGTGAGACAACCTAAATGTCCAAACAGTAGGTATGTGGTTAATACATCTATATTACATCTATCCATCTATATGGTAGTTTAAAATGTTTATGAAAGAGTTGAAATAATATAGAACATGCTTATGTGTTAATGGGAAGAAGCGAAATTCAAAATTCTTCATAGAGAATGACCACAGCTATGTGAGGAAAAACTGCAAGTAGAAAACAAGGTTGGGAGGAAATCTCAAAAAAAGTTCAATCTGTGGGAATAGGGTAATTTTTTTTTCTACTTAAAAAAATTTTTTTTTGCGAGGTTTTACAGTAAGCGTGTACCCATTTAAGCAACCTATCTTTGGGGAAGTCAGTATAATTTCAAGCAGGGGCCGTTACCTTTGCATGAAAAAAGCTTCTTACAGATAGAGGGGCTTCAGGCCTTCCAGGGACCCCTTTGGTATCTGGCAAGCAAACAGGCCAGGAGGAAGAGAACCATTGCTGTTTTATATGTTACTCAACTCTCAGCACCCAGCACAGGGCTGGCATATAGTAGATGCTCCATAAAGATTTGAAGAATAAAGGAACGTTCTTATTATTTCATTCAAACATCTTAAAATCCTGTGACAGAGATGTTATCACAATGCAGCTTTGTAATCTCTGAACACAGGAAGTGCTCAAAGAATGTTGAATAAATTACGATCCTGGTATTATAGATGGGGAAACTGTCCATGTTCATACAGCAGAATCCTGGCATATCTGGGACTTAAAGCTTAGTGAGTTGGGCTCAGGGAGTTGGGTGCTTTTTCCCGGCAGAGCCAGCTGCATAAGGCAAGTCCCTGGTCCCCAGGCTCTCTGGGATTGCTGACCTCTGGAGACACTGGCATAACCCTACAACCTCCCGCTGGCCGAGGGTCAGGTGCTAACTGGGCTGCCAAGGTTCAGAAGCAGGAGGGCTCAGCCAGCTCTGCCAGCTCAGGCAGCTTCCCTGATGGGGAGACAGGGCCCTTGCAAATAAGGATTTAGACCAGCAGAAAAGGCAGCAGAGGGCACTCCTGGCAGGGACACTTCTTAAAGGCACCAGGAAGAAACCAAAAGAAGCTAATGCCAGGTGTACATGACTATCTCTGTAAGCCTTTGAGTCACTCACAGGAACCTGGCTCTCTGTCTAGAACTCCTTAGGGTAACTTTCACGTTTACCAAATGAACAACTAATGGATGAATGGATATAGGAATGGATGGAAGGGTGGGTGGATGTGTGCATGGGTGGATGGGTGGATGGATGGATGGGTGGATGCATAGATAGATGGATGTTAATGGCAGGGTAAAAGTTACAGGGCTTTGGAAACAGACAAGTCTTGGCTTGAATCCTGAGGTCTGTCTTTGTTTACTGTGTGAGTTGAGTATGTTGTGTCTCTGAGCTGAGGTCTCTGAGAGGCCCCTGGAGATTGCTGCGATGACTAAATGATACATGTAAAGTGCTGAATCCAATGCCTGGCACACAGCAAGTGCCCTCAAAATGGAAGTTGTTTATCGTCTTCATTGACCGGAAAGGAAAAGGGAGAGAGATGGAATGGGGGCCGGCACTTGGCTGTCTCGCTCTCATTTCCCCTCTTTCCTAGACAATGAATCCTGAGTTTCCTTTGGGAAGTCATGTGGTTTCAGTAGCTTAGGCCAATCAACCTATTTCATTCTCTCAGGCCTCTGTGACTAGTTCAAGGCGTCTATGAGATTTAAGCAGTCCAACCAGAGTGCACCTTAGAATATTCGCTGCGAATGCTGGACAGAGTCTCTTCTTTCTCTCACTGGAGTTTGGTACAAGGAAGTCTCTAGCCCAGAAGCTGTTGGCCATTCCACTAGAAACAGCAGCCTAACTATAAAGCCGATGTTACAAAAGGCAAAGTAGAGACAGAAAGGAACAGTGTTAAGCTGCTGGATTCAGCCTCTCCTGAAGTTGGCGATCCCTGGACTTTTCAGTTATATGAGCCAATTGATTTCGTTTATGTTTAAAGCTTGACAGATTTTCTGATGCCAGCAGTCAAAAGCATCCTAATGCAGAAAGGAAGCAAGAAAGAGGATGTAGGAATGGACTGCCTAAAGGCAGATGAGGCAACGAGTATTGGGTAGGAACGAACTGTAAAAACATCTAGATGCCAGAAACGGGGGCTAAATTTCCCACTTGACAGATAAGTAAACTGAGACCAGAGGGTTAAACATCAAGGAACTTCTCTAAGATTACACAAGTTAGCTGGAGGCGGTGGCTCACGCCTGTAATCCCAGCACTCTGGGAGGCCGAGGCAGGTGGATCACCTGAGGTCAGGAGTTCAAGACTAGCCTGATCAACATGGTGAAACCCTGTCTCAACTGAAAATACAAAATTAGCTGGGTGTGGTGGCACATGCCTGTAATCCCAGCTACTTGGGAAGCTGAGGTAGGAGAATCACTTGAACCCGGGAGATGAAGGTTGCAGTAAGCCGAGATCGCACCATTGCACTTCAGCCTGGGCAACAAGAGTGAAACTCCAGCAACAACAACAACAAAAAGATTACACAAGTTAGTTAATTGTGGAGCTGGAACTAGTAGCCAAACCCTCTGACTCTCGACTCAGCACCCACATACCATGCAAGTACCAGACCCAGGGAGAAACATACCCCATCCGAGTGCCACAAATCCCTGGAGGTACTTTCTTTCGGAGAAGAAGGAGACGGCGAGGAGAGTGTGAAGGTAGAGGCCTTCCACCAGCAGCCAGGAGTAGTTGGCCATGATGCAGTACTGGAACAGCACCATGACCAGCTTGCAGCCCGCCTGGACAGAGAGAGGCAGCTGAGCCCAGGCCGGGTGGCAGTGGGGTTCCCTCTGGTGAGTGGCCCCAAAGGGAGCAAGAGGGTGTTGTAGGGGCAGGAGCCAGGCCACAAGAGCAGGCCTCTGGGGTTCAAGGCCATCTTCTGTGGCCTTCCTCCATCAGGCCTGCAGTATTTTCTAGAGAGTGGGAGTCCACAGGCCTAATGAGTTCAGTCAAGCTGGCCAATGAGCCATCACAGGAGCAGGAACTAGGTTCAAATGCTAGCACTGGCTGCCAGGCTAGATGAGGAGACAGTCCTTCAACTACAAAACTGTGTCGGATACTGCCCAATCCCCTCATGTTTTCTTTTTTTTTTTTTTTTTTTTTTTTGAGACAGAGTCTCGCTCTGTTGCCCAGGCTGGAGTGCAGTGGCCGGATCTCAGCTCACTGCAAGCTCTGCCTCCTGGGTTCATGCCGTTCTCCTGCCTCAGCCTCCCACGTAGCTGGGACTACAGGCGCCCGCCACCTCGCCCGGCTAGATTTTTGTATTTTTTAGTAGAGACGGGGTTTCACCGTGTTAGCCAGGATGGTCTTGATCTCCTGACCTCGTGATCCGCCCGTCTCGGCCTCCCAAAGTGCTGGGATTACAGGCTTGAGCCACGTGCCCGGCCCCCCTCATGTTTTCAAATGAGGAAACCAAGGGCTAGAAAGGGAAAAGATGTCTGAGCAAAGGGTTAAAAAAATCTTTTCTAAGCTCAGTTCCCTTGCAAACACATAATGAAGGGATGTGCCAACTCTGTTAGGAGGCACCACTGATAATGGCAAAAATGGCCCTGGCTGGTACATTGCACTCTCCACATATCCGATGGGAATGTCATAGAGTCGGACTTCCCGGATGCAGTGACTGACTCTTTTAACAGGCATGTCCCCTGCAGGGATCCCTGGAAGTTATGCTGATAGAATTGGGGGGCACCAGGTTTCTACACCAGCACAGCTTCTGTACCTCTGCCATGGTAGGGCCTTTGTCCTTTTCTTTGCATTGAGCTGTCCCCTGAGGATGGGACAGCTCCTGGGATAGCCCTAGGGCTGCCGTAAAGACAAGCCGGAGAAGGAGGAGCACCCGTGCTGCCTGTGAGACAGTGGTGGTTCCTGCCTTATGGCCTTCCCAGAGGCTCTGACTCCAGGCAAGGCCCATTGTTGACTTGTGAGTCTAATGTTTAGTAAAACTTGAGAAAGTTCCCTGCTGGGGCGTTGCTGGCCTTGTCCACTGCTGGTCAGTAATGAAGCGTGGCTAGGATTTAACGCTCCTGACTCCCAGCAGGTACTCTTGTTTCATCCTGGAGACCTCCTTGAGAGACATGGATCCTACTTGAAGAACCTCTCAGTCTGAGTCAAAAAATACACACACACACACACACACACACACACACACACACACAAAACTATGAACAATACAAACAGATGAGTGGTAGGAAATGGCAGGCAGGTTGGCTGAACTAATCTCAATTTCCAATCTCTTTTCTCCCTTGCTCGCCTCTACTATAGAGACTGTGACAGTAAAAAACTCAATCACTCTGCTTCCTTTGCAATTAAGTGTGGTTACATGACTCAACTCTAGCCAATGAGATGCAGGTAGGAGTTTCTGGGGAGGGTACCTTTTCTCAATAGAAAGGCAAAGCTGCCCAAAAGAAAAAAAAATGTTTAACCTTTTACCACGTAAAGCATGACATCAAAGGCCTACTCTAAGGATGGCAGTGCAGAAACAGGGAAAAAGACTGTGTTCCTCATGGCATCACACAGCCATCGCGCCGCCTCATCTGTGGACTGCTTCTATAGGAAACAGCTCCCATTTGTTTAAGACTCCAATATATAGTTTTCTGTTATTTGCAGCAAAAGGAATCCCAATTGACACACAGGGTGATTGCAATGAATTGAGTCATCTGGGCATTTGGAAGGAGAAAGGGGGTTAGATTTAAGAAAACACAACTGTTTTATCACAAATGCATTTATACAGACATACTGGCCCGTGCTCACTCTTTTCTTTTATGACCAACCCCACCCTCTCCAGACTGGGTCATCTTTCTTCAGCTAGGAACTGGCAGAAGCAGGGAAAAGAGGAGTCTCCCTATATATCTAATTGCTAGAGTGGCTAGTTCACTCCTGGACACTGGGAGTTTACGGCAACCCCCACAAGCTTCTCTCCTACGTGACCCAGATTGTGCACATGTGGCTGTGGAATCTCCCTGAACCTCCTGGCCCAGCATCAGCACTGGCCACTTTATCCTTGGTATTAAGTGCAGCCTCAGCAGGGGCTTGGGGGAAGGACAACTAGGCTACTTCCCTCTCCAAAGCTAGGCTGGGGAAGGTAGGCAGGCCTGGCGACACCCCAGGGCACCCAGGCTTATTACCCTGTGGGCATCGCAGTAGGCGACATCATCGGAGGAGAAGAGCACAGCGTCCTTGATGAAGTTGGACAGGGCGCGAAGGATGAAGGACACGAACAGGTGCATGTGGATGTAGTTGCGGGTGCAGTGGAGCCTCCTGCAGGGAGAGAATGTAGGGTCATAGAGTCCAGAGCCCGCTGAGGGGCTGGGACTCAGCCAGGCCCACCTGCCCCCAGTGCACTGGGGAAACTGAGGCCCTAGACTTCAGCTCTTTCTGGGTAACACATTCTGTGAGCATAACCTGAATGAGGACGTGGGTCCCCAGATGACCAGTATAATTTGCTACATGCTGTAGTGAAAAAAAAAAAAAAAAAGGCCAGCCACAGTGTGGCTCACACCTGTAATCTCAGTACTTAGGGAGGCCAAGGCAGGAAGATCACTTGAGGCCATGAATTCAACGTATTGAGACCTCTGTATCTACAAAAAAAAATTTTTTTTTTTTTAGTTAGCTGGACATGGTGGTGCCTGCCTGTATTCCTTGTACAAGAGGCTGAGGTAGGAGGATCGCTTGAGCCCAGGAGTTCGAGGCTGCAGTGAGCTATCATTGCCACTGCACTCCAGCCCCAGCAGCAGAGCAAGACCTTGTCTCTAAATGAATAAATATAAAGCTGGGGCTGTAGGGGCAACATTTTATTCTGCCCTGAACTACCACCATCTCCAGCTCCCAGAATTGTTTTGCGGGAGGGGTGAGGATGGCAACCAGAACGGGAGAGGGCTAGGGGCACAGAAAGAACACAGGCTGCGGGGAGAAAGCAGACCTTGGCTCTGCCACTTAGCAGCTATGTGACCTTGAGCAAGCCTTTCCACTTCCCAGAGTCTCAGCGTCCTCCTCTGCTGCAGGGGACAGAAGTCAGTTACTTGTTCTGCTTCTTCTGGAACCGGAAACAGGCTTTCTTCTGGGAAACCCATTCCAGCTCTGGATTGGAAGGGCTCCACCCTTCTCACCCTCATGACAGACTTGACCAATCAGAGTGCTCCATCACTGTCCATATTGATTGGCTCAGAATTGAGCATGTGACCTAGGCCTGGCCTATGAGAACTCGGAGGACTTTTACTGGAACCAGGAGGGAAGGGGCTCTCGTTGGCCCTGGTGTTGCTGAGCTAGCGGGATGAATGCCAGTAACTACTGGTGGTTGTCTCTGCCACTTCTGCAGAAAGCCTCCCAGAGGATGAGGCCAACCCAGAGCAGAGGAATGGAGGGAGACAGACCTAGCGCTGCTGATGCCGCTGAACACCTAGATCCAGCCACGCCTACAGCAGATACCTCTGAACTTGCCACTTATGTGGGTCAGGTCGCCTTTGTTTTCCTTACGCTGTTTCGAGGTGGATTTCTGTCTCTTGCAACAGAATCTCGCTAGTACTCCTGTAAAATGGGGTTCCTGTTACCTATCCCATAGCATTGTGTGAAAATTAGAATAATACATATAAAGCGACCGGCCATAAGTTCTCAGTAGTGCTTAGTAAATGTTGAACAAATAAAGGGATGAATGAGGTGACAGGAACATCGATGTTTTGCCATAGGTCAGCTTTAGATCAAGAGATGACAAGGTAGTTTACTCAGACCTTCCTCTTTCTGTCCTGGGTGGCTGAGAAGAGACCCAAAGTCTGTGTCTGCGGAGGGCTGGGGTACGGAGAGCTGGCAGTGTGTTCTCACCGGAAAGCACAGAGGATGCCAAGGGCGACCAGGAGCATGACCAGGGAGGAGCTGTAGCCCACGGTGTACATGACTTTCAGCTTCAGCAGGTAGGAGTGCTGCAGAGAGAGGCACGTGTCAGCCCCGGCGGCCCTCCTGGCTAGCTCTGCCCTTCTGTGCCTCACTGCACCCGCTTCAGGCAGCTTGAACCCCACCAACGCTGCTATTCTGTCCATACCCCAAGGACGCCAATACACAGACACATAACACCGTAACATCTTGGCACTGGAAAAGTCCTTAGGGATCATCTGATGCCAATTCAAACTTCCACCTTATGTACAGGGCCCCTTTCCAACTCTCTGAATTCAAGCCTTTGCTTGAATACCTCTAGAGACAAAGTGCTCACTGCCCTTTGAGAAAGTGATTTGGTGTAAAACAGCACACAATATTAGATTTTGTTTATGTGAAGTTAAAATATATTACTTGCACCACCTATTGGTCCATTTTGTGCCTTCTGGAGCCACTTAAACTGGATTTGTCTTTTATATAAGGCCGGTTTTATATAGCCAAGTTACAAAGGTCATATAGGGAGGCCTGCCATTTTTTAACACAGCTATTCTGCCCATCTGTATCTTGTTCATTTTCTCTATGTTCATTTTCTCGTTCATTTTCTCGTTATTTTCCCTGTGTCAGGTCAGGTGCGGTGGCTCATGCCTGTAATCCCAGCACTTTGGGAGTCTAAGGAGGAAGGATTGCTTGAGCTGAGGAGTTTAAGACCAGCCTGGGCAACATTGTGAAACGCTGTCTCTACAAAAAATTTAAATAGCCAGGCATAGTAGTGCACACATGTGGTCACAGCCACTCAGAGGCTGAGGTAGGAGGATCACTCCATCCCGGGAGGTCAAGGCTGCAGTGAGCTGTGATCCAGCCACTGCACTCCAGCCTGGGTGACAGAGTAAGATTCTATCTCAAGTAAATAAATACATACATACATACATACAAAAATATTCCCTGTGTCTTCAACCTCTTTCCACAATCCTTCAACCATTAGTTAAATTAATATGCTCCAGTTTGTTAATGTTCTTCTTAAATAAGACCCCCAGAACCACATAGCTGAAAAGCTCCAGAAGCATTCTCTGACCAGGAAGAGGTAGAAGGGGTCCATCACCTCCCATCTCCCCTGATCTATACACTGCGTGCCTATGCAGCCAAGCAGGCATTCACTTATCCAGCAGCCACTTCACACTACTGGCTCATCTTTGAGTCAAAATGATCTAAGTGGAATATTGGTCAGAAAATTAAAAGATCTGACCAGGCGTGGTGGCTCACACCTGTAATCCCAGCACTTTAGGAGGCCAAAGTGGGTGGATCACTTGAGGTTAGAGTTCGAGACCAGCCTGGACAACATGGAGAAACCCCGTCTCTACCAAAAATACAAAAATCATCCAGGCATGGTGGCGTGCACCTGTAGTCCCAGCTACTTGGGAGGCTGAGGCAGGAGGCTTGCTTGAACCCAGGAGGCAGGGGATTACCGTGAGCTGACATTGCACCACTGTGCTACAGCCTGGGCGACAAAGTGAGACTCTGTTGCAAAAAAAAAAAAAAAAAAATTAAAAGATCTGCATTTAGGTTCAAAAAATAAAGTGGCATCAAAAATAATCAAGGGAATAAAAGTTAAAAGAACAATGTTTACCAACCAAACTAACAACTATTTAAAAGTAATAATTTTCTCTGCAGGTGAGGGTATAGTGGGACTAAAACTGGTTCAATTTTCTGGAAGGTAATATATAAATATATATCAAGAATCTTTGAAATATGACCCTTTGACCTCCCTTCTTCCTCCAGGAATTGATTCTAAGAAATAATCAGAAATTTAAAAGCATATTTATACATGAAGACGTTTATCACAAAAGTATTAGTGATTTAAAAAACCCAAATGTCCAACAGTAGAATAGTTAAATCCATTATTTTAAATACAAATGACTTTCACGCTATACCACTAATAAAATGTTGTTTACCAAGAGTTTAAAATAAGTCAGGACATGCTGTTATTATTACCTGAAAAGGCAGAATTCAAACTTTACACGTGCAATGTGATTCCAGCTATATGTGAAAACATATTAGGTTGAATTATACGAAAATGGGTTCTGCTGACAATTTTTTTAAAAAATACATTTTAAAAGAATTATATGAAATTACCTTTTTTGTAGATCAAAATGATTGAATATCAACAGAAAAAATAAAGAAAATTAAAAAATTGAATATCAGCCATTCCATGTGGTTCAATCTCATACATACAGAGAAACAAGATCGTAAAGAGATATGGTCGATGTTAACAGTGGTTAACTTTGTATTATAGGCTTGCAAATAGACTTGTTATTTTCTTTTATGATTTTCTATACTTCTACTTTTCTACAGTAGATAAGGGCTATTTATAACCAAAAGAAAAGGGTAATTAATGTTTTAAGAAGGCACAAGAATAGAATAGGGGAAACCTGGCTGACAGTCTTCATGGGAAGATAACCTTGAGGTTAGAAAGGCCCAAGCTCCACGGTGTCACGCAGTGTACTGTAGAGAAAGAACACAAGCTTCAGAGCCAGGAGACAAGGGTTCCAAACCTGGACTGTGACTCACCAGCTGTGTGACTTTGAGCAAATTATTTAACTTCTTTGAGCTTCATATTCCTCATCTGCAAAATGGGAATAATAGTATCTACCTTGCAAACTTGTTGGAAGAACAAATACAGTGTCAGATAGAGTACCTAGACAATGCCTTGGCATGTAGGAAGCACCCAGTGTATGGTAATTTTAATTTGTCCCCACCCCACCATCCTCCTTCAAAATGAGTCAGCAGTTTGAGATGGTATGAATTCTGAGGCATGAAATAGCTCAAAAATTAGCTCTATTCTCAGTTACACTGATGGAGTGCTGTGGGCAGCTGGCCACATGGGAAGGTTTGGAGAGGCTGGGCATGTTATTTTAAGAGTCACATTAATAAACTGAAGTATTTCTGGAGGAGGGTGATTGTGTTATCTGAAGAGTACATGAAAAAACTGGGTCCATGACACCTGGAGGGGAAAAACATACACTTAGAGGAGGAAAGTGTTAGACTGAATGACATGTAGAGGAAGGGCCGGACCTTGTGTGTGAGCTCCAGTTGGGGGAAGTTTCCAGAAAGGAGGTAGATTTTTGACTCGGGGTGACTGAAAATTTTCTGACAGTGGGAGGTAGCCTTTGATGGGAAGGCTACCATGTGACATTGAGTTCCTCACTGATGTAACTGCTCTCCTGAGAGCCAGGAGTCACCTATCAAGGATGAGAGGAAGCCCCTTGAAGGGCAGTGAGTTGCCTTCAATTAGTGGTTCCTGGGCTTTGGGACATCAAAGACCTGTGAAATGTCAAAAAATTGAGGACCACTGTGTTAACCTGTAATCTCGCCATCTACAGATGAGCCGCATTGTGGAGGGCATCAGCCTCACTCCTGGGGATGCCCAGACCAGCCTGCAAGAGCCTGAAAAGGCACAGGGTGACAAGGGTGGGGTCAGGCAGAAGATTCTGCACTGTCCTGCAGCTGTGGCCATTGCCTGCCAGGTGACCAGCCCGCCTCTCATGTAGACCCGTTCCTGCCTTGTAAAGCAGGAACCATAAGCCCTCAGCCATCCAGAAACAGCCTTGCTCCCTGGAGGTTTCATGTGACCTTTGGTCCTTAGTTTTTTGTTTGTTTGTTTGTTTTTGAGACAGGGTCTCACTCTGTCACCCAGGCTGAAGTACAGTAGCACAATCATGGCTCACTGCAGCCTCAACCTCCCTCAACCTGATTGCTCCTGAAGCCCATTCTCTGCATTTCCAGTTACGCAAGCCACATGTGCTTATTAAACCAGTTAGAAATGCGTGTTATTTGCAGTACAAAGCCTTCTTACGAACCTTCATCCTGCCACCCATCAAGATATCATTCCTTTTTAGTTTTATGGATTTTACAAATTTGATGCAAATAAGTCCCCTCTTTTCATATAAATCGATGATAGAACTGTTCCTCTGTAAAAGACAGAGCCCACTCACCATCCCTCCAAGACCACAAGTGCCCACTCCTTGTCGAATCTCCTTATTAAATCGTCCCACTCTGACCAGATCTGAAGACCTCATATATGTTCCCAATGGGATGACAAGCCCTGGGAAGGAAGGAACTGCATCCTTTCCCTTGGAGTTCGTCCTTCCTCACGTAGAGCAAGGCTGATGCGCTAGAGAGAGAGGGGTCTTTGCGAAATGCAGAAGAGGGTGTGCTCTGCCACCCAACTTCCTCCTTTCTCCTTGAATTCTGCCACTCTCCACCCATGCCTTCTCCCATGACCTCACCCTACCCTCCTAGGGACAAGCGAAGCTTGCCCATATTCCTTCTAGGAAGTTTAGCTAATGGGACCTGCTGAAAGTGTACTCCTTGGGGGGACACACACCTTATGGGGAGGCATCAGAAGACAGAGGATGGAGCCCTGGCGCTTTTGGAGCTAGACTTGGTTTAAATCCTACCTCCACTACTTTATAAGCATCTTCCTTAATCCCTGAGCCTCAGTTTCCTCTTCTGCAAAGTGAGAAAAACAATGAATGTACAGGGTTATTTTGAGGATTTAATACTAGCCACCAGCCAGGAAGGCACTCAGTAGATGTTTAAGTGCACAGCAAATATTTACTGGGCGCCCATAGGTGCCAAGCATTGTACTGGGCACTGGGACCTGGAAACGAACAAGACTCTCTGATTTGCCCAGACCCAGCCCTGGCTCATAGCAGGTCCTCAGTGAGCAGAGTGAATGAATGCCTTTGAGGAGCGTGTATTGTAGTGAGGGAGGTGGAGGCGCCTGGCACACGCTGATCATTTTAATGTAACGTGGTAGGTAATAGTTGGGGGCCACCGCCGAGCTCTAAGGGAGCCCTTCCCGTGAGGAGGGGAAGAAAGGGCTGGCATTGATGGGCTCGAGTGGAGTCTCGAAGGATGTATAAGAATCAGGAAGGAAAAGAGAGGAGGAAAGTGCTCTCCAGGCAAGGGGCCCTAGCAGGGACAAAGGCCCAGGGGGCAGGCAGGATGGCACGGTGTATATGAGATTTGAGAGACAGGGCCATCCTGGGAAAGGACAGTGATGCAGAGTGAGCTGAGCCCGACAGGGCCCTGATGGCCACCCTCAGAGGAAGCCTCTGGAGGTCCCCAGAAGAGGTCAGCCAATTGCTGAAGGCAGCATCCTCTCAGCTCGGGTAGCTCTGCAGCCAGGAGACTCCTTCAAATGCTGTAAACATTTTTTTTTTTTTTTTTTAAGAGACAGGGTCTCACTCTGTCCCCCACTGCCCAGGTTAGAGTGCAGCGACACAATCACTGCTCACTGCATCCTTGAACTCCCCAGCTCAGGCGACCCTCCTGCCTCAGCCTCCTGAGTAGCTGGGACTATAGGCACGCACCGCCACGCTCAGTTAATTCTTAAACATTTTTTGTAGATACAGGGTCTCACTATGTCACCCCACTATGTTGCCCTGGCCTCAGGCAATCCTCCCACCTCATCCTCCCAAAGTGCTGGGACTACAGGTGTAAGCCACCACACCCAGCCAAAGGCAAACATTTACCGCACACTTGCTGTGACCAGGCACCCATCTCAGCATGCACATACATTAATTCACTTAGTTCTCACGGCAAGCCTACGTTGTCAACATTATTAACACCATTTCCCAGATGAAGAAACTGAGGCACATTGTGATTAAATCTTCCCCAGTCCCACTAAGGTCAAAGTCGGAATTCAGATGCACCAGCCTGGCTCTGAGCATTTAGCCACGATGTTAGTGTCTCTTTCAGTTGAATTAATACAGCACCCCCAGTCTCGCGGTGGAATGTGACAGTTCCTACCTGTGCCTGGGGTCCTCCTAACCCTCATCTCCGGGTCGATAGACCAGGGCAGTGAGGCAGACCCACTGACACCTGTGCGAGTAGGAGGCGGGGGGACAGGGGGCAGCCCTTACATCCTGACCACTGTCCCAGGCCTGCGCCACCCTGTCCTCTCCCAGGGCCTCCTCACCCCACAGGTTCCTGTCCCTGGGTTTGTGGGGTGGAGGTTGATAGGCTTACCCGCTTCTCGTTGGAAGAGTCGTTCACGTTAACACCACAGGCCAGATGAGGCCTGGGGAAGGTTTCTGACCAGCCATCCTGTGTGCAGTTTCGGAACAAGGATCCTGTGGGTGCCAAGAGTCCTGTAGGTGAGCTGTGGGCCCAGGCACTATGATTTTCACAGTAACATCTATTGTAACATGGAGCTGCTACAACCACTTTATAGTGTGGAAACCGAGGCACACAGCAGTTCCGGAATTTGCCCCCAAACCACACCCCAGTGAATAGGGGGAAAGTGATTTGAACCCTGGGGCTCGGGCTCCAGAGCTCACGCTCTTAAGCATACACCACATGCCAATCCCCCTTCTAGCCCCAGCTGGGTGCTGCTCCTGACCCCAGACCCTGCCACTGGTTAACAGGCGGGTCCCCCGGAGAATCTGTGGTGGCTGCCCAGCACCTGGACACTCCCATCATGATTTTTTTCTCAGGCTCCTATTTTTACTCATCTTGCTCCACGGAAGTTCTGTTTTAAATGGAACTTCACGCCCTGCTCATGCAGCCATTTGAAACCCACCAGAGGCCAGGTGCGGTGGCTCAAGCCTGTAATCCCAGCACTTTGGGAGGCCGAGACGGGCGGATCACGAGGTCAGGAGATCGAGACCATCCTGGCTAACCGGGTGAAACCCTGTCTCTACTAAAAAATACAAAAAACTAGACGGGTGAGGTGGCGGGTGCCGGTAGTCCCAGCTACTCAGGAGGCTGAGGCAGGAGAATGGCGTGAACCCGGGAAGCGGAGCTTGCAGTGAGCCGAGATCTGGCTATTGCACTCCAGCCCGGGTGACAGAGCGAGACTCCATCGCAAAAAAAAAAAAAAAAAAAAAAAAAA